>NC_041406.2:101297000-101567000 GCF_900747795.2 Erpetoichthys calabaricus
ACGTGAGAGGACACATCAAAAGGGTATGGGCTACTAGAAGTACAGTATCACTGGTTAGTTTGCCAGTGGCAATGATGTAAAGATGATCATTTTTGTCAGTGTGAACTCCTGAGTCTACCTAAAGAGCTTACCAACTTTTCTAAAGTACCATGGCAGTTCTTTTTTTTTTTTTTTTTTGCTTTTTCTGGGCATGATGTTTTTCTACTTTCTGTATTTCTTGTCTTCATAGGTTTAGAGAAGTTAACACGTATAGGAACCAAAAACGTCGCACCATTTAAAGTGTATTTTTTGAAATAATGATGCTGCTGAAATGGAGTTATTTGCCGTTGTCTTTACCTTTGCATTGATTTTTTTCAGTCAAATGAATTGTTCCATTCATCCAGTGTGCTGTCAGCGTTGCTTCCAATTTGCATCTCCTTTCAATACGCTATGCTGGTTTTCCTGGTTGACTCGCTGCCCCTCATTAGTTTCTGTGTTATCTCACACACATTTATGACACATGTGATACTGTAGCTGCTTCTTCAAGGTTGGCTGACTTTGCTGTTGGTGTCATTCCAACTGTGTCTTCGTTTTTTTGTATGCCACCTCCAATGAGATTCAATTATGTATCCACCATGTTGTAGCGGTCCGGTGCTGCTAAGATTCACACTGTCAAGATGATGGTAATTTATTTATTTTTATGGAGGAAATCCCAGGGACGCTTCCAGCCTTGTCCTGACCCGCGCACACTCACAAACAGAGACAAAATAATGCACACGGGAGTCAAACAACAATTAAATAATATAATGAAATAAATGGAAACAATACCACCCCTGTACCCCTACGGCAAAATTACATTAAACACAAACAACCCCCCAAAGCAAAGTCCATGGAAAACAGCACCGGATGTAATGAATGACGACGATAGTAAGTCCAGAGATCTGTATGTTGTAAGGGAATGAAAAAAACAGTCCTACTGGTAGTTCCTGAAAATGGTGAAGGTGGGTGGACGGTTCAGGAGCTCTCCTTTTCTTGCTGGAAGGCCATGACCCTCTATCAGTCCTCAACACACAGGTAGACAGAAGACAATCCAGACCCCAACAACGAAACAATCCAGAACACAACGTCTAAATACGGTTAAACAACAGAAGGCAGCCAGACAGGGACACAGAATACAACAAAAAACACTTTTCTTTTCTTTGGACACCTGCCCTTCTTTTAAGCCACTCTGACCACCTTTGACCCCACCAGCCCCTGCAGGGACTGCTGGATGATGCAGTTTTAATTAATAGTAGCACTGCTACAATGTATATTTTGGTTAATAATCCCAAGGCTCTTTGAGCTATGCCATTCAAATGTTATGGCATGCCAAGTGAAAACTTACACATGATGGATGGCTTGGGTCATGGCTGGTATGCACTTTTTTGTCACTGAGTCCATTTCAGGTTCTTCCAGGTGCTTGACATTCACTATCATAAGACATTTGCTTGCTGAATGCCAGTTTTGAGTTATTAAAGTTAATGGGAAGAGAGCTGGAAGGTAGTGCTGTCTTCTCTGTGGGCATCATAAGTGAGCATGTCACTCAGTTTGCAGTTTATTCTCCACAAATAAAATATCAATTGATTCCTAGGCTGTTGAGTCTATTGCCATGCAAACATTGTTAAATTGATGTATGGTTTATAATAATTATCATGATAACGTGTAGCAAGGCTGAGGAGCCGATTAACCATATCACCTTTAAGTGTACAATGAGGGTTTCTACTGAATACATAAACTGGCATAAAAAGGTTGCCAACTATCTGCACTGGTCAATCTGTGGCCCACTAGATAGACAGATGCCTGAGAAATGGTACAAGCACATGACAAGAGCTGTCATCAACATCAGAGACACTACCATCATGAGGGACATGGCAGTCAAAGCAATCATACCATTTCAGTTAACAGTCCTGATACAATGGTGGACCTGCATTTTTGGGGCCCTGAAGCTTGAACTGTTCTGGGCGTCCATTTGCAACCAGCAACAAGGTCTGGGGAACCTCTGTTATCTTCTCTAGTGGAGTAGTTCCATGAAAGATCATCATACATTTTTTAAAAAATTTAACCACTACATCTCAAATTTTGATCAAAATTGCTACACTGGATTATCTCGCATGTCAATGTCACTGGTGTGAATAAAGTACTAGGGTGTTGTACCATGTATGGATGTAGTAAGAAGTCAAGCAAAATGACACCTTTTATTGGCTAACTAGAAAGATTACAATATGCAAGCTTTCGAGGCAACTCAGGCCCCTTCTTCAATGTCAATGTAACGTGAGAATAAAAAAATTCCAGTGCCTTACAGTTTTTGAGTTCTGGAGCCCCATTGATATTAGGGACCCTAAATCTTCAGCTTCATTAGTTTCATAGTAGATCTGCCCCTGTCTTAATATGGTGGTGCATCACAAAATAGACAAGCAATCGATGTTGCAGTCCCAGATGACAACATCTGAAAGAAGCTAAAAAGCAGAGCAAGTATAAAGATCAGCAAGATGTGGAGGACCAAGACTCGAGCTATGCCTGTGGTGATCAGAGCTCATAGTGGCGTCATTTGACAAGAATTTGCAAGAGCTGCCAGGACACCACACAATCCAAGAGGTGCAGAAGTCCACACTGATGGAAACCGCTCACATTCAGTGCAAAGTACAGGGATAAAAGGTTTGTCACTGGTTGGAACACGGACACCTTGGCAGCCGCCAGAAAATTTCCATGAATAAATAAAGTTATAAAATAAAATCTGCATCAGGTGTTCAAAAATAGAATTAAAAAATGAGTGTCCAGTTCTATGTAAAGTATACAAGGATCAAATGGCTATGGAGGAAGTAAAACAAAAACTAATCCTACTAACATAAATAGGGTATATGCCACCCTGTGTCGTCTATGGATATTATTATAGATTTCTCATCTACCTTTAGCTAAATTCAAATGCTACTGAACTATCTAGCCAGACTTACCAGTATGAGTGACAGCCAGGACTCTTACCCGGCCGAGCGCCTTCTTAACAGAAGGAATGGAGGAAGGAGCTTGCATGGGGCAATACCTCCCCCTGGATAACAGATGTCAGGACGGCTTGATACGGTGCCATGGGTTTGGAGCATGGAAGCTCAACACTGCTGGGGCCTGTGGCCACCGCCAGGGGAGTGCAGGGGGAATGGCTGAGCTTTCCTCAGCAGGACTGCCGCCACACCCAGAAGTAGGCTTGGAAGGAGATCACGGGACACCTGGGGCACTTACAGGTGCTCTATAAAATCATTCTGAGTCGGGAGGAGGAGTGGAGGCAGACAAGACACAGAAGAGACAGAAAGGAAGAGACTGCTTGCGCTTATTATACTGTGCTGCATAAGTGGGAAATGAGACAAAAGTGTTTCCCACAGCTGAGTAAACATGTGTTGTGCTGAACTTGTGTCCTGGTGTCTGTTGTGCCGGGTGTTTGAAGAGCTGTACACCCCCTAGTCTCCCCCCAGTTATATCATTCCAGCTGTTTATGGACTATACTATTCAGTCATAGGGCCAAGTTGGGTTCTTTATGTTTATATAGTATACCTATAATGAGCACCTTGGACACTGAACTTGTACTTAATTAATACCTAGAGCATAATATATTAAAAAACAAAAAATTAAAAGTGGCTGAAAGCCAGCCTTAAGCATACATGACAGTTTAATGCTGTGTGCCAAAAGTCTAACTCAATGAGTTCAGTAGACCAAAACCCAGAAAACAATAATAATAATAAGCTGTGTGTGTGTGCCACAACATGCCTGCCATGGGTATATTACAGATTTCTGTCAAATCAAAGAATAAATTAAAAAAGCAACATATGGCAGGTAAGAACCTAATGTTTTAAGGATTCTACCAAGCCTGCCATTCAGTCGGTTAGTCAGTTAATCAAATTGTGTTTATATGACAGGGTGTATGTAATTTAAGCCAGGAGTCTCCCTTTTGCTACAATAGTTTCCTTTCATTTCATTTCATTTCAAGTTTATTATTACATGCACACAGTACCATGATATTCTTCCTCAATGTCACCCACAGGGTAATGACAGTATTATAATGGGAACAGAGAGCGGACAAAATGTTAGGCTGTGAATATAAGAAACCTACAGCAGGTCTGCTCATCCAATTTCATTATTGGTGGCTGGTAGTGATTTGCACAAATTGAGTTTGGAGTGAAACTCCATGTTTTAAAAATTCATGAAATAAATTATATTATGTAATTTGCACAAGAAGAAAGGATTGAATTGCTGTCTGGAAGCATTTAAATAAATGAATTCTGTGGGAAAAAAAAAAAAATCTCCGGAAGTGTGCACATCCTCAGCTCGGATTGGGTGGCTGCCAGTTACGAAGTCCAAGCTGCTGTCGGTGGCATTAAGTCTCAAGTCTTGGGGCTCTGTGATCTCGTCTGATGGTATAACAGTGTTAAATACTGTTCACTATATATCAATTTTTATTATCAATGCCTTCCAGACAGTTTGAAGTGCAAGGGTTATAAAACCCTCTGTGGATTAACCAAACTATATGGCATACGGGGGTCCTTGGGTTACAACGTCTCGACATACGACGTTTCGAGTTTACAACACTCACTCCCATAAAAACTTTTAAAAATTGAGATGTGAGAAGGAATAAAGGTAAGGATTTTTTACACTCATTTTTTCTGTTACAACAGTACAGTGTACAGTACAGTATATGTATGTCCTTTTACTTAGTTGTGTTTTATGTTCTATATTATGATTTTGCACAATGTGTTAGGATAGGTAAGTGACTTAGGTTAGGGTGTGTTTTGACTTGCACCAAAATTCGGGTTATACCACTGTTGTAGGAATGGAACTGTGTCGTAACCCGAGGACTCCCTGTATTCTGTTTAATGAGTCCCAGTCTCTCAAAGCATTTTATCACAATAAGGCTGAATTTCGTCATTCTTTGGAAATTAAGACAGCATCTTTTTGCACCATTTTATTATAGTAGTTAATTTAAGAGCTAAAAAATGTACCTCAAGATGTGGGCACAAGTAAATACCTCCATCTTTATTCTGACATTAATGAGCAAATCCTTAGTAACAAAATGCTAATTCTGGGTAGGGCCTCCTGTTCTTCTCAAAACAGCACAGTTCATCACGGCATGGATTCCACAACATGTTGGAAATATTCCCTTGAGATTCTGGTCCATGTTGACATGACTGCATCACTCAATTTCTGCACATTTGTCAGTTGCACATTTGTGCTGCAAATCTCCTGTTCCACCACATCTCAAAAGTGTTCTTTCAGATTCAGATCCGGTGACTGGGAAGGCCACTGAAGAACACTGAACACCTTGTCATGTTCATGAAAACCGTTTGAGATGACTTTTACTGTGTGACATGGTGCAATATCATGCTGGAAGTAGCCATTAGAAGATGGGTATATCATTGCCATGAAGGGATGCACAAGGTCAGCAACAATACTCAAATAGGCTGTGACTTCCAAGCGATGATTGAAGTGTGCCAAGGACAAAGTCCCCACACCATTAAATCACCACAACCAGCAGCCTGGACTGTTAACACAAAGCAGGTTGGTTACATGGATTTGTACTGTTGGCACCCAATTCTGACTCTGCCATCTGTGTGCCTCAGCAGAAATCGAGATTCATCAGACCAGCCTGCATTTTTCCAGTACTAAGCTGTGCAGTTGTGGTGAGCCTGTGCCCTCTGCAGCTTCAGCTTTCTGTTCTTGGCTAACAGGAGTGGAACCTGACGTGGTCTTCTGCTGTTGAAGCCCATCCACCTCAAGATTCGACATGTTGTGCATTCTGAGATGCTGTTCTGCTTGCACCAGTTGTTATCTGAGTCACTATAGCCTTTCTGTCAGCTTGAACCAGTTTGGCCATTATCCTTTAATCACTCTCATCAACAAAACTTCACTGGATGTTTTTTTGTTGCTTGCACCATTGCGAGTAAACTCTGGAGACTGTTGTGCATGAAAATCCCAGGAGATCAACAGTTATAGAAATGCTCAAAACAGTCAGTTTGGGTGCCAGTCGAAATCACTGAGATCACATTTCCTTCCCCATTCTGGTGTTTGATGTGAACATTAACTGACGCTCCTGATTTTATACATTGCACCGCTGCCACGTGATTGGCTGATTAAATAATTGTGTGGATAAGCAGGTGAACAGATGTTCCTAAAACATTGCTCAGTAACTGTTGATGCTTACATAAACATATTTGGTGTAATTGTGTTGTTCTCTTCTATTGCTGGTTCAGATAGGAAACCTGTGGTTCTCTCAGTGATGGGCCAACACAAAAATAAGTCTTGCTGGGTCTGTCACTGGAAATCTTAGACACCCCGACTATGATTAACGCTGAACTGCGACACCCCAAACAAGAGGGCAACAATCCTTAGGTGATTGTCAATTCAGAATCCTGAATTTTAATTCTACAGTGACTTTAAAAAAATTGAATTGTCACACGCTGGATTTCAAAGTAGCGGCTTCGTTATAAACGCAGTGGTAAAGTAGAAGCGCACAGTCGCATTGCATATGGCACGGCTGCGCTTCTCGGCACCTTACCGGGGACATCTTTGTTGGAAGGTTGCTGACTCACATTCCGCGTAACCTGACACCGACGCGGACTCTTTAAACTTGATAGCGACCTATCAGAAAGTGGTTGTTGGTTTCTTTTAACCAGGTATAAAACATAATTTAAGTTGGAAGGTTGTGGCTTTCGCGAAGTAGAGCTTATAATATTTATATAATATTTATAATTGCTGGGTATGGCGGCTCATGCAAATAAAGTAAATTGAGTATCAGGTTTATTGTCATGCGCACACTGCATTGAAACTCCTACGTGTATGTCTCGGACTAGTGGTGTAATCCCAACAGACAACAATTAATACAACACCAGACCTTAAGTAAAGCTTCAGACGACTGAGCTCGTACAGTTATTAGTTCGATTAAAGTGTTAATGAGACTGCTGAGAAAGCGTGTGCGTTAAGAAGCTGCCCGTGAATCTAGTGGGAATGCTGCTATTAGTTTAGGAGTTGGAAACAAATTAAGACATTTAAGTGCAGCAACGCACAGCAGGAAAAAAATACTGCTTAAACCTAGGAATTACTGAAATCTACATTATTATCAATTATGTCCTGATATGTAAAAATCACACAACAAAAAAAAAAGGGGGGGGGGGGGGGGGGGGTCTTTCTTTTCATGTTTTTCTAACTTTGTGCACTTATTGGCTGTAAACGTTTGGGAGTATACCAGGTTTGCCAATGTGTTTAACTTGAGTGTTGGGCTCGGCAAAATCAAATGTGTTTTAACACAGGGGCCCTCCTTGTTGTAAAATTGTAAAAAGAAGTGAACTCATGAGATTTAACTGATTTTGGTGTCTGTTAAATATTGCAGTTGTGCTGCAGACGTGGGAGAGCACCAAGTATGCCAGAGAACTTGGGTAGTGCACCAATATTGGGCCGGGCGGATTTCATATAAAATGTAACTTATGTCCCTCTGTTGATCTAAAATCCATCTAAATGTATGTGACCCAAAACAGTTTAACAATTTAATTTTCCCTTTAAATATTAAAGTATAGTCTGTCCAGTGCAGCAGATTTAAGAGTGGGTAATGTTTGCCATTGAATTTAAAAAGTATATCTGCATTGGGCCTGGCAAAACACACCAGCAATTATTTTAGCATGTTGAAATAAACGCTTTCTTACTTGATTTAAGCCTTTAGATTGCCTGCTATATATTCTAATCTGTTATATTCTTTGGAGTGTGCCCGGTTTGGTAGTGAATTTGACCAGTATACCCGCAATGGGCTATTCAAAACACACATGCAAGCAAAGTGTATTTTTAATCTTCAAATTAGTGAGTAACATTAATGACACATATTTCTGCCTACCTTTTAAAATGTATCTTCCTGTTACAACAAACTAACTCTCTTAAACCTTATTTTGACTTTTTGCTTTGGTCCTTTTCTATATTGACAACGAGCTCTTGCTTCTCTTATCTTTTATATCCAAACTTACTGTACATACATGTGACATACAAGCAGCGCCCATTGGTAACCGCTATCAGGCGGACCTTTTTTGAGTTTTTTTTCTCATTTAGTTCCACAGTCACTGGTTGTTCCTAAAAGTACAGTTAGGTCCATAAATATTTGGACAGAGACAACTTTTTTCTAATTTTGGTTCTGTACATGCATTACCACAATGCATTTTAAATGAAACAACTCAGATGCAGTTGAAGTGCAGACTTTCAGCTTTAATTCAGTGGGGTGAACAAAACGATTGCATAAAAATGTGAGGCAACTAAAGCATTTTTTTAACACAATCCCTTCATTTCAGGGGCTCAAAAGTAATTGGACAATTGACTCAAAGGCTATTTCATGGGCAGGTGTGTGCAAGTCCGTCGTTATGTCATTATCAATTAAACAGATAAAAGGCCTGGAGTTGATTTGAGGTGTGGTGCTTGCATGTGGAAGATTTTGCTGTGAACAGACAACATGCGGTCAAAGGAGCTCTCCATGCAGGTGAAAGAAGCCATCCTTAAGCTGTGAAAACAGAAAAAAAACATCTGAGAAATTGCTACAATATTATGAGTGGCAAAATCTACAGTTTGGTACATCCTGAGAAAGAAAGCAAGCACTGGTGAACTCAGTAACGCAAAAAGACCTGGACGTCCACGGAAGACAACAGTGGTGGATGATCACAGAATCATTTCCATGGTGAAGAGAAACCCCTTCACAACAGCCAACCAAATGAACAACACTCACCTGGGGGTAGGCGTATCGATATCCAAGTCTACCATAAAGAGAAGACTGCATGAAAGTAAATACAGAGGGTGCACTGCAAGGTGAAAGCCACTCATAAGCCTCAAGAATAGAAAGGCTAGATTGGACTTTGCTAAAGAACATCTAAAAAAGCCAGCACAGTTCTGGAAAAACATTCTTTGGACAGATGAAACCAAGATCAACCTCTACCAGAATGATGGCAAGAAAAAAGTATGGAGAAGGCGTGGAACAGCTCATTATCCAAAGCATACCACATCATCTAAAAAACACGGTGGAGGCAGTGTGATGGCTTGGGTGTGCATGGCTGCCAGTGGCACTGGGACACTAGTGTTTATTGATGATGTGACACAGGACAGAAGCAGCTGAATGAATTCTGAGGTGTTCAGAGACATACTGTCTGCTCAAATCCAGCTAAATGCAGTCAAATTGATTGGGCGGCGTTTCATAATACAGATGGACAATGATCCAAACCATACAGCCAAAGCAACTCAGGAGTTTATTAAAGCAAAGAAGTGGAAAATTCTTGAATGGCCAAGTCAGTCACCTGATCTTAACCCAGTTGAGCATGCATTTCACTTGTTGAAGACTAAACTTCAGACAGAAAGACCCACAAACAAACAGCAACTGAAAGCCGATGCAGTAAAGGCCTGGCAGAGCATTAAAAAGGAGGAAACCCAGCATCTGGTGATGTCCATGAGTTCAAGACTTCAGGCTGTCATTGCCAGCAAAGGGGTTTCAACCAAATAATAGAAATGAACATTTTATTTCCAGTTATTTAATTTGTCCAATTACTTTTGAGCCTCTGAAATGAAGGGATTGTGTTAAAAAATGCTTTAGTTGCCTCACATTTTTATGCAATCGTTTTGTTCACCCCATTGAATTAAAGCTGAAAGTCTGCACTTCAACTGCATCTGAGTTGTTTCATTTAAAATTCATTGTGGTAATGTACAGAACCAGAATTAGAAAAAAGTTGTCTCTGTCCAAATATTTATGGACCTAACTGTATAAGTGGAATTAGGCTAGAGTGCCATCTGGTGGCTTCTGGGTGAATTGCTGCGCTACTGCCCTGACCACCAGCAGAACACATGGACTGAGTGTAAACAGCACAAGTTTCATCTAGTTCAGTCTCCCTTGTACCTCCTAGCAAAAATGCCAATGAAACCTCGAAATCTGTGATGTTTCATGATCAGAGCTTGTACAGAAATCAGTACTAGACTTTGCCCTTCTCTACCGATCATTGAAAGGTCCAATTTAGATAGATAGACAGATAGATAGATAGATGATAGATAGATACTTTATTAATCCCAAGGGGAAATTCACATACTCCAGCAGCAGCATACTGATACAAAAAAAACAATATTAAAGAGTGATAACAATGCAGGTATACAGACAGACAATAACTTTTTATAATGTTAACGTTTACCCCCCCGGTGGAATTGAAGAGTCGCATAGTTTGGAGGAGGAACGATCTTCTCAGTCTGTCAGTGGAGCAGGACAGTGACAGCAGTCTGTCGCTGAAGCTGCTCCTCTGTCTGGAGATGACACTGTTTAGTGGATTCAGTGGATTGTCCATGATTGACAGGAGCCTGCTGAGCGCCCGTCGCTCTGCCACGGATGTCAAACTGTCCAGCTCCATGCCTACAATAGAGCCTGCCTTCCTCACCAGTTTGTCCAGGTGTGAGGCGTCCTTCTTCTTAATGCTGCCTCCCCAACACACCACTGCGTAGAAGAGGGCACTCGCCACAACCGCTACAATGACCAGGCCGTGGTGGACAATTTAGACAGGACATCGGGATACACCCTACTCTTTTTAGGAAGGATGCCCAGGGATCCTTTATGACCACTGTGAGGCCGGTTTTACGGCAAATTTGAAGGATGGTACCATTTTTACAGCACAGTGTCATGGGAATCCACATTCAGACCCGAGGGTACGCGCCCCCTCTGTTGGTCTCATCAACACCTCTTCCTGCAGCAACCCAAGCTTTTCCTAGATGGTCTCCCATCTAAGTACTGGCCTGGCCCTGAACATGCTTAACTTCAAGTGGGTGACCGCTTCTCAAGTGCATGTGGTATGGCTGTTGGTTGGCATTTAAGACCCCATTGTAGCAGGTCGCCTTTTTGTTTGGGTGCCGTTTAAAGGAAAAAAAAAACAATTCAGAGGACTGAATCTCAAAAAAAACAAAACAAAAAAAAACACAAGTCAACCAAAATGAAGGGAACAGAATCCAATTATCTTCAGAAACTAGCCAGCGACAAGAAAAGGGCCAGAAAGAAAACCTGCAGCCACAGTAGCACTCCAGGGCTGGAGCTGAAGACCCCTGTTCTAGGGTGTGCTGCCTCATCTGTGATCTCACCAGGTCATCAAGTTGGTGACCCCTGTCCTAGAAGACTGATGATAGAGGTAGTCTGTATCACTTTTAGATGAACAGAATGGACTTTGAGACTTCACAGTTTGTGTCTTTCCTACTCCGTATTTATGAAACCTGGGCCCACTGGAACATTTTCAGATATGCTATATTGATGATAGAGTCACTGACTGCTTTTAGCCCATGTCACTAAAGGTCCAGTCATATTACATGGACATTCCAAGGATTATCAGTCACAGACTTTATTTATATAATCTTTACGAGTCAGAGGCAGTCACAGTGTGCTCTCATGGCCGCCAGTCATGTGGTCTGATGTTCACAACGACTCAGTCTGAGAATCGCCCCAAAGAAATCGGACCGGTTTTATTTTGTGTTAAGTTAGATGCGGGGGGTTCTGTGTGCATGGGAGAACTGACAGCCAAATGAGCGCTCACCCAGAAGTCCAATGCATGAAATGGAACTACAAGGAATACGAAACGTGGATGTTTAAGACCTGACAAACAGAAGAAAAGCTTGTGTGTTTCACATCTCATGTTTTATTTACCACAACAGAATTAGGGGTTGAGATCGAGATTGGTGCTGGAAAGACGTCGTACAGCACAGGCTCAGTAAGGTAACAGGTTATTGGCTGTCAGTAAAAGGGGCAAGCTTGCGTTACTTTAGAATTGGGTTCTTGACCAATGTATTAGCGCAATAGTCTCTGTTGAATGTCATGGGTTCATACTCAGCACAGAGGTGATAATCTGCTCTTTAAGCCTTCTCTGTCTGTGTCCATGTATAGACTGCATAAAACATACAAAAGGTCAATCACATCCCAGTATGGCCCTTCACATACTGTCATACACTCTACCCATCTAACCATTAATTTTTTGATCTCACTAAGTCCATTACAGAGTCATGAAGAGCTACCTCTTGTAGTGAAGGCAAAGGCAAGAAATAGTCAAGTAAATAGCAGTCCATCACTGGACTTATTCATTTATGTGCTGTTACTGTTCTACATTAAGTTAGAGTA
Organism: Erpetoichthys calabaricus; assembly: GCF_900747795.2. Lineage (NCBI taxonomy): Eukaryota > Metazoa > Chordata > Cladistia > Polypteriformes > Polypteridae > Erpetoichthys > Erpetoichthys calabaricus. Next base: position 101,309,149 of record NC_041406.2, read on the forward strand.
GATACTGATTAAAGTGTTTTTTCATTTAACGTAACTTGTTTGGGATATAGGAGGAAATATTGGTGACCTGCATATGACGATGTGGGTTCGGCTCCATGCTCCCATCTTCTATTTGGGAGCCCTTAAGCCCAACACCGTCGGTAATGTTACCGATGAGCTAAGCAGTGAGGCAACAACATAGCAAGGGGATGGTGCAAAAGTGCTTTTATTTAAAAACAATAACAAAAACATAGTGTCCACAAAGTGTATTCAAAATTAATAAAGTGCAGTGCCTTCTAAAAAGAGTCATTAAATAAATAATCCATAAAACAAACGTGGAGGTTTAAAAATCAATAAATAGAACAAAAATAATAATCCTTTAAAAGACGATGAGGTTAAAACTTTGGAAGCAATCTCTTTAAAACACAAAGCCTGGTGTGTTCGTCTAACTAGTGACTCCCCTGCTTCTCCCTATTCAGGCTTTGCAGCAGGGGGAGCCACTCTACCTGCGGGTGACCTTCTTCCCACTTCAGAATAGGTCTGGAGGCCTCCTGATCCCTGGCTTCGGCTGTGCACTCAACCCAGACCGGGACTTGGCTTCTCTCCAACGGCCCGGACTCTCACGCTGGAGATTATCTTCCCAAGTCTCCCAACTCCCGCTGACTTCCACGGCGAGTCACCCCCCTCGCTAGTTACTCCTGCTCCTTTCAAAATGCTCAGCAGGAGCGACCACAATCACCTGCCCTAGGTGTTAGATAAACACCTCACTAGGGCCCACAGTCCAACTGCATTCGAGCCTGCTCTCGCTCGTTCGCTCGATCTCCTTCACTCTCTCACTCTCACACCGGCTTTCTCCTCACTTCCTTCCAGCAACCTCCGTCTTTTCCTTTCTCTTTCATTTCAGTTTTTTTTCTTTCCTTTTCTTTTCCCCTCTAGCCAACTCGCACTTCTATATATCAAGAGGGCTTGGCAGCTGTAGCAAATTAACAGCCCCAGGAACAATCACGGATGCGGCGGTCTCTCACCTGTGCCCTTAGGCGAGAAACGCCCACATCGCAAATCGCCCTGAGAACTGCTTCAGCCACACAACCACCACGTCCCCTCGCTAAGCCGCGAGCGCGGTGATTATTTATTTTAAAAACTGGCCTTAGAACGGGAGCTGGGGACCCGCTATACCACACTGCTAAGGATGTAAACCTACTGGAGGTCCATGGGGCTGTAAGATAGAAACACAAACCTGTCTTGGCCCTGCACTTCAGTACTAACTGTTCTGCACACTGTAATGGGCCAGAATAATGACACTTAGTGGTATCCCAGTTGCTTTAGTAGAGTGCTTTAGTATGCAGCGATGACATACTAGAGACTGGAGAGAGAAAAACACCGCTTTGGCTAAGGAAAGTGGCTCTTGTGGATTGTCAAACAGTTATGGTTTCATGTCAGCCATTGCTTTATGTGCCTGGTACAGCGTGTCACATATTAGGATGTGCAGTGGGTTCAGACCCCTTCACTTTCTGCACACTTTGCTGTGTTTCTAGATTTCATTTTAAATTAATACATTTGCCATTTTGCCCCTAAATCTATAACTCAACAACCCATTATGACAAAGCGAAAGCATGTTTTCAGAAAAGTTTTCAAATTTATTAAAATCAAAAACTAAACAACTCTTACTCATGTAAGTATTCAGACCCTCAGTTCAGTACTTAGAGGCACCTGTGGCATCAATGACAGCTTTAAGGCTTCTTAGGTAAGTCTCCTCATGCTTTGCACACCTGGATTCGGACAGTTTATTCCATATCTCCTGACAGAGCCTCTTAAGCTCCTATAGACTGGATGGGATGCATCAGTAAACTGCCATCTTTATGTTTCTCCATGCATGTTTTATTGAATTAAGTCTGGGCTATGGCTGTGCCACTCAAGGGGTGGCCAGCGAGTTGTCCTGAAGATGCTCCAATATTTTCTTGGCTGTATGCTTTGAGCCATTGTCATCTGAGGTCATGTGCACTCTAGAGTGGGTTTTCTTCAAGGATCTCTCTGCATTTGGTTGCATTTTTTTATCCTCCCAATTCAGACTAGTCTCCTTGTCCATGCCCCTGAGAAGCACCCCTTTAGTATAATACTACCACCATTATGCTTCACCATAGGGATTAGGCAAGTGATGATCTTTGCAACACAATGTGTTTGGAGTTCTGCCCAGAGATCTCAAATTTTGTCTCATCTGACCAAAGGATCTTTTCATTGTCATATGCCTTTTAGTCAAGAGTGGCTTCTATTTAGCCACTCCACCATAAATGTCAGATTGGTGCAGAGCTGCTGATATGGTCATCCTTCCAACAGAATCCAACATTGGATTCTTAGCATCTCACTGACCAAGGACCTTTTTACCCAGTTACTCAGCTTGGCCATATGGCCAACTCTAGGAAGAGTCCTGGTGGTTCCAAAGTTCTTCCACTTCAGAATTGGTGAGGCTACTGGGAACATTACAAGATTTAGAAATGGTGTTCTACCCTTGTCCTGATCTAGGCCTCATCACAATTTGATCTTGGAGGTCTGTATAGGGAGCTCCTTGGACTTCAGGTCGTGACATGCAGTGTAAGTTGTGGGACCTCATATACATGGGTGTGTGCCTTTCTAAATGATGTCCAGTCACTTCAGTTTGCCACAAGTGAAGTCCAATCAGGTTCTAGAAACATCTCAAGGATAATACATGCAAAGAGAATGCACCTGACCACAATATGGAGTGCCACAACAAAGGGTCTGAATATTTACATGAATAAGAGATTTCAGTTTTTGATTTTTAATTAATTTGCAAACCTTTCTAAAAACATGTTTGTCATTATGGGCTATTAAGTGTAGATTGATGGGCAAAAATGGCAATTGTGCCCATTTAAAATTACAGTGAATCAACAACACAATTGAACATGGAGAAAGTGAAGGAGTCTGAATACTTTCTGAAACCGTTGCATTCCCTTTTAATTAAAGTCTCAAGACCAGGATGGCAGACATTTCTTCTCAGTGAAGCTTACCCACTAAAGTAAAGGAAACAAAACTTTTTTTTTTTTTCTTCTTCCTTTTCCTCTAACGTGTTGGTTAAAGTCATACTAAAGGCTGCCTCAGCTACACATCCTTTCTGCGGCTTCCTCTCTCTCAATCTCTCCCTCCTCTGTAAGCAAATCTGATGAGGACGTGTTGGAATTCTCACCCTTCGAATCAACCTCCTCAAAAGCTGTCGGCTGTGAGACTTGAACTCTCATCAGCATGTCCTCCTGCCTTTCTTTCGGTAGGGCTCAAGGCTACCGGTTTGTCCAGGTTAACAGAAATGATTCACCCCCGTCTTCCCGGCCTGTTGACTTTTTGCACCATTTCTTTCAGCGCTGCTGTGCTTTTACTTCTTTGGTAAGTAAGGCAAGTGCACATTGTCACTTTTATATGTTTGATTATATTAATTCTATGTTATATGGCAGTGTTTAAGCACCCAGCTAGCTTGCAGTGCTTTGCTGGTGTTTGCTAGGATGACATTCAAATTATTTTTAACTACAATTGTATCTAATTAACAGCATTTGACAGCCATGTCTCATTTCAATATATTCATCATAATTATGGAGCAAATAGAGGTCCATTATTATTTTATACAGGTTTTTTTCGGTTCAAAATAATATATATTGAAATCATTTAAGAGGCCCATGACACAATGATTACAAAATATAACTTTTATGTGCCAGCCTTGCAGACTCAATAATATCTTGAATAGCTTCGAGAGGTGCGTGTCACTCATCCAAGGAGTAACGACTCATTTTATATTGTGCTCTTCTCATATAACACTCTTTGAAATGAAGATGTCTGTTGCACAGTCATAATATAATTCAGAGCCGTAATTAATTTTTTTATGACCTTTCAGACTCCCAAAGAGCTTCACTTCCAAGTCAAACAAGAAACAAAACAATAAATGCGTCATAACTATTAAGCAAATATGTTAAATGTTTCGTTGTTTTAATGTTCGGACGTATCTGCAAAATGCATTGTTTATGAAGCAATAAAGTCTTATGCTGATTAGTTAAAAAACAAACATTACTTAATATAGCACCTTTCATGCTCAGTATTGTGAAAAGCAGCATCACTTCCTAAGTAATCAAGAGACGTCGCTTCTAAAAAAAAATTATTTTATAACCACAGAGCTCAAAGACATAAACTTTATACCGTGTATTCCATGTTCATTGTTTTACTAAAATTCTGTACAAAACAATCAAGACACACAGTATTCATTACACAGCCATTGATGTCAAATAAATAAATCTGTATAGAGCCTTTCATTTCCAGCACTGTGAGTTATATATTATATTTTTATAGTGCATTTTCAAGTCAGCATTCCAAGGCTGTTAGAATACCAAAGTAGCAAAGCAGTAAAATGAGGTGTGAATGCAGAAAGTAAAGCAAAATTAGTGAAGGCCAAGTGAGTGAAATGAACGACTGGTAACAATAAGGTCTTAGCAGAGGCTCTAAATGACTAATGAGAAGGTCAGGATGTTCTGAATTTAGATTTTGAAGAGGGTTTGAAAGTCAGTCACCTAGAATATTCTTTCCAGGTGACAGAATAAAGAGGTTGTGAAATAACTTTATAAGGAATTTGTTAAATAATTATTTAAATAAACAAGCTGAATCATTAAAAAAACAATATAACAACGTGCGGTCTCTGAACAGAGGGAAGTCATAGTGAGGACTTTTATTAAAATATACTGCTGAAAAAATTAAAGGAACACTTTTTAATCAGAGGATAGCATCAAGTCAATGAAACGTCTGGGCTATTGATCTGGTCAGTTAAGTAGCAGAGGGGCTTGTTAATTAGTTTCATCTGCTTTGGTGTTAATGAAGTTAACAACAGGTACACTAGAGGGGCAACAATGAGAGGACCCCCAAAACAAGAATGGTTTAACAGGTGGAGACCACTGACTTTTTTCCCTCCTCATTTGTTTTTTCACTAGTTTTGCATTTGGCTACGGTCAGTGTCACTACTGGTAGCATGAGGCGATACCTGGACCCTATAGAGGTTGCACAGGTAGTCCAGCTTCTCCAGGATGGCACATCAATACGTACCATTACCAGAAGGTTTGCTGTGTCTCCCAGAACAGTCTCAAGGGCATGGAGGAGATTTCAGGAGACAGTCAGTTACTCCTGGAGAGCTGCACAGGGTCATGGAAGGTCCTTAACCCATCAGCAGGACTAGTATCTGCAGTTACTCCAGGAGAGCTGGACAGGGCCGTGGAAGGTCCTTAACCCATCAGCAGGACCGGTATCTGCTCCTTTGGGCAAGGAGGAACAACATGAGCACTGCCATAACCCTACAAAATGACCTCCAGCAGGCCACTGGTGTGAATGTATCTGACCAAACAATCAGAAACTGATTTCATGAGGGTGGCCTGAGGGCCCAACGTCCTCTAATGGGCCCTGTGCTCACTGCCCGGCACCATGGCGCTCGATTGGCATTTGCCATAGAATACAAGGATTGGGAGGTCTACCACTAGTGCCCTCTGCTTTTCACAGATGAGAGCAGGTTCACTCTGAGCACATGTGACAGACGTGAAATGGTCTGGAGAAGCTGTTGAGAACGTTATGCTGCCTGTAACATCGTTCAGCATGACTGGTTTGGAGGTGGGTCAGTGATGGTCTGGGGAGGCATATACATGGAGGGACACACAGACCTCTACAGGCTAGACAACGGCACCTTGACTGCCATTAGGTATCGGGATGAAATCCTTGGACCCACTGTCAGACTCTATGCTGGTGCAGTGGGTCCTGGTTCCTCCTGGTGCACGACAATGCCCGACCTCATGTGACAAGAGTATGCAGGCAGTTCCTGGAAGATGAAGGAATTGATACCATTGACTGGCCCCCCCATGCTTGCCTTATCTAAATCCAATAGAACACCTCTGGGACATTATGTTTTGGTCCATCTGACACTGCCAGGTTGCACCTCAGACTGTCCAGGAGCTCAGTGATGACCTGGTACAAATCTGAGAGGAGATCCCCCAGGACACCATCCGTCATCTCATTTGGGGCATGCCCAGACGTTGTCAGGCATGCATAGAAGCACACGAGGGCCATACAAACTACTGAGTAGGATTGTGAGTTGCTGCAATGAAATTTTGGCAAAATGGACTAGCCTGCTGCATCATATTTTCACTTTGATTTTCGTGTCTTTGAATTCAGCCCTCTTTAGGTTGATAATTTTCAATTCCATCAAACGATGTGTCATCCTTTCGTTCCTAACTCATTACCCAGTCCATATCAGTAGAGATATCCAGCAGGATTTTTTTCCCATTGAGATCTGATGTGTTTTCAAAGTGTTCCTTTAACTTTTTTGAGCAGTTTATAATCGGATTACTTAAGATTTTAACTGTGGTCATATATCTAAGGTAGAAAAAAAACAAGGATTTTTTTCTTCATTGGTCCTCACTTTTGTTAATTATTTATTATTCTTTCCCTATTTATGGCTCAATTGCAGAGTGGCTCTGAAATTCTAAATGGACCATTTTGTGACTTATTTATCTTATTTGGCTGACGGTGACAAATGTAACACAAGACACACTTGTCACAACAGTGCCAGAATCTAAAACTATGCAAGACCAATGAATAGTACTGTCTACCAATGAAATCCTGAGGCAGAAGGACCCTCACATGCAGACCCAGTGAAAGTCCCCTTCTGTACATTTCAGTGTATTGTAACCTTAAAATTAGGCATTGTAGTGTGAAACACTTTAAAGGTAATTGAAGGCCCTGTAGGAGGTAGATGATTTCTTCCTAGTGTTTGTTCTGAGTAGGGAGCTACTAAGGGTCTGAAGCTGTGCTACATGTATCGGGGACCCAGAACTTAACTGTTCTGTGCATCTCATAATGCCAGTTTAATTTCCACCAGTGGCTGACTGTGCTTTACATAAACTGCTAATAATCCAAAGAGAGTAATATGGAAGCAATCATACTGTAAGAAATTAAAGTATATAATTATCAGATATCACGCTTTTTGAAAATTAAAAGAATGATACCCACATTTGCCATCAGCAGACTTTGAGTGGTTTGAAATTCAGCCACCCATCTATTTCTTTAACCTGGTTAATTCATGTGAGGATTGCAGAGCTGGGCATAAGTTAGGAACCAGCCTGGCACATGGTACCCGTCCATCACAAGTTCTAAATAGCCACCATGGGTTTAGACAGTCCATTCATTGTAGAATGGCTGTCAATGAGGTGAACCCAAGAGGTGGCAGGAAAGAAACTTAGGAGGTGGGAGAAAGAAAGGCATACAGAAAAGAAGAGATGAGCAAAGCAGGGAGGGCATTAAGGGGGGGTGTAGCTGTGCCCAAATTATTCCAAGTAAGGAGCAAGTCTTTTTTAATTTTTCAAGTTCATTTTTTGTTAACATTATTTTGTAATAAGTAATGATGTCCGTCTTTGCCTGTTAAAGTGTTTCAGTGTTTTGTTGTTTTATAAATTCATCTTAAAACTGGTTAAATGGCTGCAAATATCTTCTTTCATAAATAAGATTTAAGATTGAGAACTTTATTTGTCCCCAGAAGGAAATTTGGCTTTTTATGAAAGCTCTTTAAATTATTGAATGACTAAATAAATTAATAAATAGATAAATTTGTATAGACACACACTATGGTCTGAGCATGACCACCAGAATGACTAAAAAGGAAGAAAATAAAAAAGCATACAACATTTCTGACATGGCAGTTCCAGTCCCAGTGAGGCGTTATGCTGGTGTAATGTTGTTGGTATACAGGAGTCCCAGTAGCTTTTCCTGACACACTTCTGCTGAATAATTCATTGGCTGAAAGTCCTCAGTGTTAGTGTGGCAGAGAGGGGATGTGCAGCATTGTTCATAATGACACTCAGTTTTGTTTTCATTCTCTCCTTTGCTGCGACCTCCAGGGGGGATACATAGTGTGTCCCATAACTGAGCTTACTCTTTTTAATCAGCTGTTGATTCAATGGGCCTCTCCTGAAGTGATGTTACCAGCCCAGTACATCAAAGTGTAGAAAACTGCACTGTCATTACAGAATTAAAGAAGATGTAAAGGATGTCTTTTCCAACATTAAATTAACACAGTCTCCTTAAATAAGAGCCTGCTCCGCACTTTTTTGTATAGTTCTTCAGTGTTATAAGACCAGTCCAATCTCACATTGATGCAGACCCTGAAATACCTTGTAGGAGTGTACAACCTCTACATCCACTTCCTGAATAATGACCAGCCATAGTCCAAATAATTAGATTTGGTAATGTTGACTGCTCACAGATTATGAATATAATACTAATTATCCATCCATCCATCATCCCAACCCACTAATTCAGAGCAGAGTCATGTGGTATAGCTGGAATCTATCTCAGCAACCATTGGGTTCAAGGCAGGATCAGCCACGGAATGGGCACCAGTTCATCGCAGGGCAAAGACAAATACACAATTGAGCATCACCAGTTCACCTAACCTACATGTCTTTGACATATGTTCTCCAACCTGCTTAATGCAATTCAGGATCACAGTGGGCCAGAACCTATTGTTATTTTATTTTATTTTATTTTGTAGTGGAGAGTTTTTGATAGTCTTTACCACCCACAATAACCCTTACTGTCTTCCATAATTTTTAATGCAACAAACCAGAACTTCTTGATTCAAATTTAGCTATAAAACAAATCCATACTAGACACATTCTTTTAGGGTTGGGTGGTCTTTTAACATTGGAGGTTTATGTTTCGTCAGCATCTGCCCTGCTGCAGTTCTTGTTTTTCACTCCTCCTGGCCATCTGATCTTAGCAAATGTTATCAAATTAGACTCTGCCATTGCAATTATGACAGAGTTAAAAACTGACCATAGCCGGCAGAAATTTAATTTATGTTTATGCTTCTTTCTTTCTTTCTTTCTTTCTTTCTTTCTTTCTTTCTTTCTTTCTTTCTTTCTTTCTTTCTTTCTTTCTTTCTTTCTTTCTTTCTTTCTTTCTTTCTTTCTTACAGCAGTCTTCCTATTATTTTAGTAAACCACGTTGTGATCCCTTTTTGTATTAAATGTGCTATATAAATACATGTTATTTTGTGTTAATATTGTGAATCACTCTGGACAGTGGCACTCTATGTAGCCTCAGAAAAGTTGCATCCAGCTCCACAGTCTCTACCCACCCATTTGCTTTTGAGCAGCATGAAAACACCTAAAATGCATCTTTCAGGTTTATATTTGGCTTGTGTTTCTATTAGTCTGTCAATTCAAGAGAATACTGTACTGCTGATTAAAAACAAACAAACAAAAAAGCCAATTTTAAGTTTGTAAAATGTGTGATCCGTTTGACTTTACATTCGCATTTATTTGCTTAAAAGACAATTTTATCCAAAGCGACTTACAAAGAGGTCAAAATAACCGAGTAAACATCAGTCTGGGGGACTGTCTGGGACCAGTATTACAGGACAAGGTGACAAAACTGATCAAGACAAGTGAAGAGCTCAACACAAATACAATTCCTACGTTACAAACAACTTAACAGCTCAGTTAGACAGAAATTCACCAAGATGTCATTAAACACATTGAGGAACTCAGAATGTAGCACTCCTCCAATACCCGTGGTGTGCTTTTCCATTAATTTTGGTAACATACTTATGATTAGAAAAGAACTGGAACATTTCTGTTTATGATTCTTTGCTGCCATGACGAAAAATCGTCAGCATTCTGTTTTATGAGTCCCTCAGATTTGTGGTAGTGTGGTGCAGTGGCGAACTGGACTTTACCAAAATGCAAGAGGTCGAGTTCTCAGCCCAGCTTGATGGGTGACCCTGAGCAAGTCACTTAATCTGCCTGCAATAAAATAGCTGTAAAATATAGTACCTGCATTTGAAAGGGGTCTTTGGATTGTGTTTATATAGGTACAATACAAAATAAAGTGGGGTAGCTTATTTGTTTTTCTACATTTTTAAGAAGCTCTTTTTTCTTTATATATTACATAGGATATATTTAATGTAAACCTTCACTTCCAGGCTTTATAGTTTGTATCAAGATAATATAATTTGGATGTTTATAGGTGAGACTTTGAGGTGGGCTACAGTTTTGCAGTTCTTGTTTGTTGAGAGTCGCCAGGTGGATTTGGCCCACCTCTTTAGTAGTTCCTAAGAGTAGATGGAGGTCAGTGTTTAGTGGTGGTCCGTAGTCACCTGAACTGTGTTTGTAAGGAGCTGATCCCATAACAGATCAGGGTTACATGTCAGTGTTTGCATGAAGAGCAGCAGTACACCTTTCTGAAGGATTATCACGCTTCAACATAAGCTGTAATGCTCTTTAGTTTTATGCTTGTAGGGAATAATAAGAACAACTCTCTTTCATTTCTTAAATTTCCTATCAAGATATAAGTCATGATCATTTAATCCTCACCTAAGCCCTAAAATTAGATTCAGTGCCTATAAAAAGTGTTCACTCCCTTGGGAGTTTTTATTGTTATACAACACTGAATCACAGTGGATTTGTCTTTTCTGACACCAATCAACCGAAAAAGATGTAAAACGGTCAAAATTAATCTATCTATTGTGACAGATAGGGGGCGCTGTCGTCCCCTTGAACCCTCAGACCAGACGCCAGACACCAGATAAAAAGTCCAAATATTATTTATTCTAATATTTAAAGTGCACAAAGCACCCTCCACTCCACAATACTCCAATAAACAATCAAATATAATAATCAATAAACACAATCCTATTCCTCCACTCCCAGGAGCTCAGTCACTCTTCCTCCCAACTTGGCTCAGTTCGCTGGGGTTTCCCATAATCCTTTAATAGTCCATGACTCAGAAGTGCTTCTGATCCCCCCAGTCCATGTGATTCTTAGCACTTCCAGGTCAGATTAAACTCTTCTTCAGCCTGGAAGTATATCATCTCTTCTGTTCCCGTGATTGGAAAGTCCTTCCGGGCTATATGGAAAGTACAAGTTCCTGGGCCTCCCTGCAGCGTCCCCTGGTGGCCCCCATGGTATCCAGCAGGGCTGTGAAGAAAAACTCCAAGGTCCATGATGCCCTGCTGGAATTCGGGGCACCTTCATGTTGCCAGGAGGGCTCCATGTGGCAGCGTGGAGGTGTTGGCCGGGATGAACGGCCAGCCATATACCACACTAATATATATAAAAGCCAAATACCACTGACTCACTTATCACGAAATCTCCCGAACCATGAGGACATGGGACTTGAAATTTGGAATGTAGGTTACCCTTGGCCCATAAGTGCACGTTAAGAAACGGTTTTAAAAATTTTGTGATCCAAGCGTGTTCTGTCTGTATGTCTGAATTACTTAATCTGGTTGTTTTCTATAATTTGCTTGAACTTTCCGGTTGATTTTGTGACTTCTCTCATTGTGCTAAGTACCATAGTTCACTTGCGGTACCGAAGTATTTATGCAAATCCAATAGAGTGGCTGTGGGCTGAGAGCAATGGGGCGGGGCCTTCCTCGTTCACTCGCCAGCCTCTGTTTGAGTTGGTCTACGTCTCACCATGTGTTGGAGTGCACCTTGCCTCCGCTTAGCTAGAGATACCTGTTTGTTCAACAGGTATTATCATCTACAGACTGTTAAGGAGCAATGTTTGACGTTTTTGAGAAAGACATCAGAACTCGGTGTGTTTTAGAGGGCAGCAGCTGATTGCCAGAAATATCACGGCCATGTGCTTTTCTCCCCACGTGGGGGACGCTCTCCTGTCAGAGCTGAACACAATCAGATACAGTGCCAATGTCTATTAATTTTTAAAGTTTGTCCTGTTTCATTACTGTGTGGGCACAGCCATGGGGTACAGCTAGTTACAAATATAAAACACAAAATAATTGATCCTGGCATCACAGAGTAGGCTATACCCCCACACTTATGCTGATTTAGTGTTGGCAGTTACTGTATATCTCTGGGGAAGTGAGAAGGAAACCAAAGTACTCGGGGAAAACAAAAAAAATATAAACTTTAAAAGAATGTTCAGACACGACACAATGACTGAAAATATGATTCTAACTGATGATCTATAAAAAAGACATTAGCACCACTCACTGCACCACTGTACTGCTGCCGTAAATATATTACACTTCTCTGAAATCTGTCACGTCTTTTGTCATGTCAAGTTACATTTAGTTAATTTTAAGATTTCATAAGGACTACGTAATTGTTAGCTGAATGAATAAGCAAGAGGGAGAGAATAGCAGGCTGGAGGCCAGTCAGCACACCGTTTAATGCAAAAGAAGAATACTGGAGAAAAGAAAAGTTCCTTTAATATATTATTTAGTATGTTGGATGTCCTTCTGTGCTTCCGCTAAAGCTAATTAGTTTGTTTCATCATAGCAGAGTTCCATACTCTTCGGTCTTGGGTTGAATCTGAATTGCCGACTTCTGGGAATGCCATTCTTTAAGTATCCCATGGAGAGGAAGAGGCAGGACCTCTGGGATCGAAGCAGATGTGATGTCCGTGTGTTGTGCGCTCCAGGCAGCAGATAAAAAGAAGAGAGTCCATTACCATAGGCAACTGCATATCTCCTGATGCAGTGTTGGTGTTCTTACCTCAACGTGCTGAGGAAATTCTTCTGATTCACTCGCATGTGATTTGTTAAACCACCGAATTGAAAGGAGGTGCAGTTTTTCACATGACTTTTTATAAAACAGTCCCTACCTTGTTAGTAGGGTGTCCAGATTTTTAAAGTCCCAAACCAGGACACATGTGCAGCATGTATGTTTGTGTGTTAACTCATTCCTAATCATCAAACTCCTCCTGATGTGTTTAATGATTTCTTTGTCTCATCATCATCATCATCAGAGAGGTTCAGGTCATAGGAAACAGAAACATTTTCACAAATAAACACTTAACGCTTTGTGAGACCCGGGTCCGAACACCACCAGACTAACACCAGCACTTTGACAAACACACATTTATTAAACAAGTTCCGCACAGCACACAGTGCCCCCAGCACCAATCACCCTCCACAGGCCTTTCTCTTAATGTCCGTGGGCCGCCTTTCCTCTCCTCACGGGAGCTTTGTCCTGCTCCCACTCCCAACTCTAGCTCCCTGATTGGAGTGAGGCGGCCCCTTTTATTCCCACCCGGATGTTCTCCAGGTGCCTGATGACACTCTTCCGACAGCACTTCCTGATGTGGCGGAAGTGCTGCCCTTGCACTCGGAAGCACTCCGGGCGTCCCTGGAAGGTCCTTCCTCCACCTTCCCAGGTGTGACGGAAGTGTCGATCTCCCGGGCTCCACGATGCTCGGGGTGCCCCCCTGGCGGTGGCCACTGGCCCCAGTGGGCTTGAGGCTCCTTGCTCCTTCCCTGTGGTCCCCTCAACATCCAGGGTGGTTGCCCCCTCGGGGATGTATAAGCCACCTCCCGGTCCTTCCAGTGCGTCCCAGCTGCGTCTGACCCCCAGCCTCCTGTGACAACTTCTACAACAAATCATTACACACTTTTTGATTGGAGCTTCGAAGGGTTTATGATTGCATAGCGTCTGTGCAGCATAGAGGGTTTGTATGATTGGTGGTTTGATGGCAGTGTCAACAGAGCTTTGTTTGCTGTACAATAAAACTTTTGAGATAGGCAGCCTATTAAAATCAGGATATATTGTTATATTTCAGTTACTTCTGAGGAAACTAGGTTGCATGAAGTTGGGACTGTCTGGTCATATTACTTGTTAGGCACTGTGGCCTGCTACCTGTAGTGTTGGCCTATAAAGAACATGATTGTTGGTTTAATCTCGTCCACGGGCTCCATCTATAACCCATTGCTTGATCTATTTATCAAACCCCCTTAATGCACTTCAGCATCATAGGAAGTCTGGTTCAATTCTAGCAGCACTGGGCACAAGGCAAGCACCAATCCTGGACAGAATGCCACATTTATACACACATCATGTCACCCATATAGTACCAGTTCAGAGTCCCTAGAAAATAACCTGAGTACTTGAGGAGAACATGCAAACTACACACAGACTGCAGAGTTTGAGGGATCTTTGGTAGCCTTTAATCACTTCACTATCTGAAAGTAATCTTGTTTGCTACTCTTCCTCTTCCTCTTTTTATTTTTGACTCACCACTGCAGTTTCCGTCCTTGGAATGTCTTTTGAATTTCTCTAAATCCATTTTCTGTCTGTCTTTTGTTTTTTCATTTCTTATCTTTTGTAGTTTTGCAACATTTTTTTTGTTATTTAAAAACTCCCTAAAATTTACATGTGGTTATGAAAATTCATGAAACAGTGGTGTGGCATTCTTTGGTATGGTAAGGTTTGCATGGAGTTGCTGCTCATGTTTGGTTTAAGCATTTAGTCTTAGTAGATGGCTGCAAAGTGAGTCTTTTTGATGAGTAAAGTGTTAGTCGGTCAATTAGTTCAAATTTTGTACTGTAACCTCAATTTTGAGCACAAGCAAAAGGGAGTAACGTGGTGATGCAGTGTTTAGCATTGCTGCTTCACAGGTCCTGAGCTCAAAAACTGATCTGGTCAGTATAGACATCTGTTCATGTGTCCAGTTTCTCTATTTCTTTTTTTCATCAGTATGCCAAAGGGTAAGTTAACTAGCAACTCTAAAAGAGTCCAGTGTGGGTCCGTGTGTGAGTGTGCATAATGATGGGCTGGTGTGTACCATCCAGGGTTGATCTCTGCCTTGTATTCAGTTTGGCACCTACTTGCAGAAAACCTCAAGTGCTTTATGGGGTCAATAATGGATAAATTGAGGAATCATCTAAAAGGGATCCAAATGAAACAAATTATAGGTAGCAGGACAGCGTATGAATTGGAAGGTGGTGGAGTCGTCTGGCAGTTAAAACATTAAACTTTGACCTACTGATTACTGATTTTATTATACTCCATTGTGTGTTTGACCTGTAAGTGGCTTTGGATAAATCCATCTCCAAAGTTAACTAAATAAACAAGTAGATGAAGGTGAAACAGGGTATGATTTTGGGGTGCTTTTGGGATTGAATGACACAGATTAAAGTTAATAGTACATTTATAAGATGAATGCTCTTAGATTGTATTAGTAGGAGCACAAGGGCTGACAGTACCACGGAGCATTGTGAGAAGCCCAGCGATGTTGACCTCAAATAAACTGACTGAATATCTAAAGGGCCCTTTAATTCTTTACTCAGTGAAGTCCAACCAGGGAGTAACAACACTGGCCAGAGCCTCATTGACAGCAGGAATGGACTCATGCAGATGACAGGACTTACCTAGATGCTGCTACATGCTGTAACAGCAAGCGTGGGGTGGTATTTTATCAATGATGGTCAAGGCATTGGGCTTTAAACCACAACATGTAAAACTCACAAAACCGGCCTGTGCCTCCTTACCTGGCCAGGACACCCTCAAGATGTAAGTACAGGGGAGGTAGCATCCACGGGGCAGCATTGACTTCTCTGGACTACCAGATAGCAGCTCCATGGATTCCCTCAGGGCACCACAGAAATTGGAGTTCATCTACTCAGCCTAGTTGGGTTCTTTGGGTACCACCAGGGGGTGCTGCGGAGACTGGGGAGCCCTTCTTTGTCATTCTCCAGCATTACCCGAAAGTACTTTTGAGGGCAATATAAAAGGAACTGCCTGCCTCATTTTCAGGAGCTAGAGTCAGGAGAAAGGAGATAAAGCTTACTGGGAGGAAGAGAGTGGGCAGTGACTGAGAGAGAAAGAGAGAAAATAATTATAGAGCATTGCTATGTGCTTGCTATTTACTGGCTGGATTGTGCTTGGTGTTGTGGGAAATGCTTACCTGAAGGGTCTCCCACAAATAAACTCTTTTGTGCATTAATACTTGTGTCCGAGCCAGTCTGTGTTGGCTGCTTTGGGAGGAGGAGCACCCCCTACAGTCCACAGTGGATATATTTGAGTAGCAGCCCTTATAAAAATGCATTTATAAAATAAATATAACACTGTTTTGGAGTTGGTAATGTATTGAAAGTTTTGCTCATTTCAATTTATTTTTGTATAACATTGCTCGCTGAGTGTATGCTAAGTGTGTATACATATTTAAAACTATAATGCATTAACAGCAAATTATTAAACCACGCAATATGATGTACATAAACACAATTTCAATTAAATGGTGAAACTGAATGAATTACAAAGATTAACAAATTATGAAAATCTAAAGTTTATCAACATCATAACTAAGATACAGTACGATCCCTATACAAATTATTCACCCCCTTGGAAATTTTCACATTCTATTACTATTATAGAACATTCAGTCACAGTGCATTTAATTTGGCTTTTAAAAAAAATGATCAACAGGAAACAATTTTTTAATGTCAAAGGGAAAACAGATCTTTGCAAATTGGTCTAAATTAATTATCAATATAAAACACAAAATAATTGATTGCAGAAACTTTCTCCCCCTTTAATATGACACACCTAAATCCTCACTGGTGTAGCCTGTTAGTTTAAGAAGTCACAGAGTTAGCTCAGTAGACATCACCAGTCTGGGGTTTCAGTTGACTGCAGTGTAAATCCACCTGTATCTGGAAGGTCCATCTTGTGGTGAATCAGTATTGTGGACTAACCTATTCGATGATGAAGACAAAAGAGAACACTCCAAGCAACTCCTTGAAAAGAGGATTGAAAAGCACAACTTGGGAGATGGAGACAAGAAAACAGCTAAGTCAATGAATATCCCTTGGAGTCCAGTGAAATCAGTCATTAAATAATAGGAAGAGTACGGTACAGCAGAAAATCTGCCTGGAGCAAGCCATCCAGAAGAGCTAAGTGATCAGCATGAAGAAGACTAGTGCAGAAGGCCACCAAGAGACCTTTGAGATCTCTGAAGAAGTTTCAAGCTACAGTGACTCAGACTGGAGAGACTGTGCAGACAACAATTGTGTCTGGGTGCTTCACCAGTTGCAGCTTTATTAATGTGTGTTAATGAGTGACAAAGAGAAACAAATGTACATTCCATCAAAGCAGGAGGCACATGGGAAGACTCTGATGTCAACTGGAAGAAGGTTCTATGTTCTGTTGAGACCAAAATTGAACTTTTTGGCCATCAGACTGTGATACCCTGATACACCGAGATATAGGCATCAATCCATGTCAGGACATGGATAGTTCATAGGATGGATTAGGCCAAGTGAGGACATAACAGCAAGTTCTGGTGTAAAAAGTGCCAAGTGCATATTTATTGTAAAAACATCAACAAAAACTGTATCCCTTTTGTTGTGAAGTTAAAATCCTTCAATAAATAAATATCCATAAAAGAAGCATAGAAGAGTGTTCAAAAAATAATGAAAACCCATACAACCAATAGAAAAATAAGTCTTGTTCACTGTGCAGCAATCCTTAAGTGATTCCCCGATATTCTACCTGTTAACTGAGCTCCATCATATACCTCGACTCTTTACAAATGTAGAAGCTTAGCAATTCCATATCCCTTCTGTCAATTCCGTCTTCACACCGACGCTTGTATGCAGCTATCCACAGTTTGCCCTTCGACATGCACTGTGTCCATCTCACTTCCTGTCACCAGGATGGACTCAGAACTCAGACCCTTCGGCTCTCCTTCTTCCACCTCCCATCAGTACTTCCAGAAAGATACCAAGCCCGTCTCCCCTGTCACTTGCTGCAGCAGGGAAGAGTCGACTCTGCTCTGCACGTGGGCTTGCTTCTACTGTATATCAAGGATACATCCTCACTTACAATTCATACTTTAACTTTCTGTCTCCCTTCATTCCATTTCTCCATCAGGCTAGCCTTTTTACAGAATCCCCCCTGTCCACCTTTACTAGTTTTAGATCTGGTATTGTAGGTGCTGCACTTCCTGATCTAAAGAACTGCTAATGAGGGATGGTGGCGCAAATCACTAATCCACACAAGCATAATTAATTACTATATTCCCCTGTTAGTACTCTATGGCCACAAGGCTATGCACCCACACAACTACTGCAGAGTATCACGGTTTCCATTATTAAAAAAAATAAGGTGCACATTGTCATTCTGCCTCAAACCTTAGGCTCGCTGTGCCACGCAGGATAAACACCTGAAATCATCAAAAACACACCATCCCCTCCATGGAACAGGGGGGTGGCAGCATCATTTTGTGTGGATGCTTCTCTGCAGCAGGCTCTGGAAGGCTTGTGATGTTAAAAAGAAGGCAGCAAAATAAAAGGAAATTCTGGAGGGAAACCTGATGTAATGCAGTGTACAAAAACCTGCACCTCCCCAGCAAGACATCGACCCCAAGCATAAAGCCAAAGCTACACTACAATAACTTAAAAAACCCACAGTGTTAAAGCCCTGGAGTGTCAGAGTCCAAATCTCAGTCAAGTTGAGAATTTGTGGCCGGACTTGAGAAAGACTGTTCACTCACAAGCCCCATGCAGCCTCATAGAGCTTGAGCAGATGTGCAAAGAAGAAGGAGGAAAACATGTTCTGTCCAGAGGTGCAAAGCTGATAGAGACCTGTGAAGACAAACTCCAGGCTGTCATGGATGCCAAAGGTGTATCTACTGAAACCACAAGAGCCCCAAACTACAGACACATTAATACATCACACAATGTATGAATAAAACATGGGATTTGTATTCCTTCTAAAGCACCTTTCCATAGACCTCCTCCAGCAATCAGCGACAAATACAATTCCAATCACAATGAACCAATTCAGTTCCTCATTCATTCCCCCAGTTGAGTGTTGCCCCCAGTTGAGTGTGGCAGTGGGTTTCCTTTTATGCCGGACCCGGGAATGCTTCCAGGGCCACGCCACGTTTTCTGGGAAGCACCTCCAGGGTCATAGTGAAAGTAGAATGGTCCTCCAACAACAGTCCCCTCTTTTGGAACATAAGGACCCTGACAGGGCAGCACTTCCAGACTCCATATCCCAATCACCCTTGTGGGTGCCCCGACTGGACTTCCATGTGAGAACCACTGCCACCTGACATTTGGGGGATTGAACTGCTCCCGACTCCTGGCTTCAGCTGGTCCATCCATTATTTTATACTGGGTGGGTTAAAAGTTATTTATTAGTTTGTGTCGTTGCACTGGCCTGCCATCTAGGAAACATATTTCTCGCCATCTCATCTGTGATGACCGTTCTCCTCCTACACTACTAAATACTGACTTGAAGGGGGTAAATCAATTATTTTGTGTTATATTTATACAAAGTTGACCATTTTGTATTGATCTGTTTTCACTTTCACATTTAAAGAGTCTCTTGTTGACACATTTAAAAACCTCTGATTCAATGTTGTTTAACATTAAAATATGAAAAGGAGGTGAATACTTTTTACAGGCAGTGTTTGTTCAGTTGATGATGATGACAGAGAGGAAGACAAAAGCTTGAGTCAGCACTGTTTCTGGAAAAAAATAAACCTCTGGGGTTCCAAACTTGGCTATCACAGTTCTGATCATCTTGGCCGAGTAGTTGTCCACACCCTTCTGGTCATTCTACAAGATCACAAGCACATGCTGCACAGTCTAATAAAAATAAAATTGGCTTTGGTTGAGTTTAATCCAGCGTTTCTCAACCTTTAAGTATTTGCGACCCGAGTTTTCATAACAGTTTTAATCGCGCCCCCTCTAACGTTTTTTTGAAAGGAGCCCACTAATACCAATTTGTTCTTTTTAAATTAATGATATATCATAGATGCATATTTTTTTATACCTACTTAACTTTTATAGACATTTATCTAACTATGTATTTATTTTTCTAGTATCAGAATGTAGTTTAAGTTAATTTGTTTTGGTTTCAATAGATGTATTTTTCATATTTTCGATTCTTGTTTTCACATCTTCGCGCCCCCCTTTTTGTTACTTCATGCCCCCCTAGGTGGGCCTGCCCCACAGATTGAGAACCACTGGTTTAATCAGTGCCTTGTGAAAGCTTACTTCACTTAGGCTTGCTGTGATAATTCAGCTGAAGACTTATCCTAACAGCATTTTATTATAATTAATTACTTTTTTTCAAGATTTCAGAAATTGATAAACTACTGACTAGTCTATATTAATTGTATATACAGTAAATATTGTGTCACAGAACAAACAAATGTGTTTTTTTATTTGACAGGATATAAAAGCACACTGGATCTTTCACAATTTGCTCGGTATGTGGGCAAGTGCTCAGTAGCTTGTCACTTCCTATGGAGAAATGGGATGGTGTGGAAGTAGCAATTAGGACAGGCCTAGTGGTGATTCAACAGCACCCCTTTATGTTTAAAGTGGGATCACGGCGCTTTGGCAGAGCTGAGTAAGGGTTAGATGTGTCTCTGTTTGCGTTCCTGTGGCTAACAAATTTCATGCAACAGAATTGTGTTAGCACATCTGAGTCTATCGCAGGACGCTCGTTATGCTGCTCTCTTTATGTAAGTGTGCATGTCTTGAAACATTTTATGTGGTTTTCTTGCAGTCTACAATTCAGGATGTGTCTTGAGGTTGGTGACAATTTGTACGTCTTTTTCTCATCATGCCAGTTCCTGTCTGACCAAGTTGTACCCAGCTAGGTCTGATAAGAAAGCTGAGTTTTGGGGTAAAACAAAATTAGACAAACCCATTGTTGAATAGTGTGTGATAGTCATTGCTCATTCTCTTACTTGCTTGCATGTCCTCCAACGTACAGAGAAAACATGGGGGTTGGTGTCAGGATTGGCACTCCAGCAACTGTAAAAAAAAAAAAAACCTCACATGGTTCCAATGTGGTGCTAAAGTGTCACCCGCTGCACTCGGGTCCCAATCCAAGTGGTTCATTGTGGTGGGTGGGGTGCAGCAGAGCGCTATCAGTGCATGCTCCCAACCTCCTCCTCCTCCTCTCTTACCTCTTTCTTCTTTTCTGTGTTTACCGATACTGTCGCATTAACTTTACCCTTCTCTGGAGCCAAGGGGCAGAGCCCAAACCCTAAAAAACTGCCAAGACCATTATCCCTCCTCCCCTAAATCTTACGGTAGGCACTATGCCATCTGCAAGGTAGTGTTCTCCTGGCGTCCTCCACACCCAGATTCATCCATCAGACTGCCTAATAGTGAAGTGTGATTCATCATTCCAGAGAACGTGTTTCCACTGTTCCAGAGTCTAATGGCGGCAGGTTTTACACCACCAGAGCCAAGGCCTGGCCATTGTGTGTAGTGATTTTAGGCTTGTGTGCAGCTTCTTGCCCAGGAAGACCCATTTCATGAAGATCCAAGTGTAGAACTCTTGTGCTCCTGTTGTTTCAGAGGCAGTTTTCATCCTCTTGAGCCCCTTGTACTTGTGGGATTCCTCAGGTTTCCATCCTTGGGCCAGTTCTTTTTTTGATATGTACACTATGCTTTCTTTAGGCTCGATTATCAGGAATTTATTGCTTCTCATTTCATTGCTGTGCTGATAATTGTCAAATCTATCTGCCATTAAAATGATTAAAATCAAAACAGAGTGAAACAATATTGTCTCTCCATGCATGTTTAAATGATATTAAAACTTAGATGGCACTGAACTTTCTTAAACTCGTCAATTCCATAACTGATTTTGTCCTATTTGGAAACACAGACATTTTGAGTGTTCCTGATGTTGTTACCATACATTATTCTTCAGTTAAGAACCTAGAAGTGATTTTTGATAGCTCATTCAAAATTGACAAACAGGTAAACTCTGTAGTTAAATGTATTTTTATTTCCAGCCGAGATTTTTCCCTTAAGGTTAAGGTCTTTCTTTCCTTTAATGATTTTGAAAAGGTCATCCATGCTTTTTTCTTTCCATCAAGCTTGGACAATTGCAACTGTCTGTATGTAGGTATTGATCAGGCATTGTTACGATATCTGCAACTAGTTCAGAATGCTGCTGCTCGACTTTTGATGGTCTCTCACAAGCATGACCACATCTTACCAATACTGACCTCACTCCATTGGCTTCTGGTTTGCCATAGAACCTTGTTACTTATTTTTAGACATTTGAAAGGAATGGTCCCTTTTTACATTTTGGAACTCCTTCACATTTACACGCAAACAAGAGCACTGTGATCTTCTAGCCAGACGCTGTTAGTGGGACCAAACTTGAGGTTGAAGCAAGGCTTTTGTGTGCCCGCTCCCTCTTTTTTCGAATAGCTTAACTTATGTTAAGTCTTCCCTGATATTAGTTACTTTTAGGACATCATTAAAGACTTATTTCTTTCACTGGCATTTGAGCACATAAGTTGTTAAATATTATGTTTCTATATATTGGTTCATCTACACATCTGCCCTGTGAGTTTACATGGTGGATAACTTTATGACTTTTTGATGCTTCCGACTTAACAATAATAGCACTCACAGTTTACCGGGGTAGATCTAGCACAGAAGAAATTTTAATGTACTGACTTGTGACAAAGGTGGCATCCATTGAGAGTGCTGTGTTCAATGTCACAAAGCTCTTCAATACGATCCATTCTACTACCAGTGTTTGTCAATAGAGATTGAAGTGCTATGTTTTTAATTTTATGAACCTGCTAACAATGAGTGCGGCTGAAACACATGAATTCAGTTGTTTGGAGAGGGGTGTCCACATAGTTTTTCCCAAATAGTGTATGCATTGAATACACACAAAGACACCAATTTGTTTAAACATACAGGAAAACGTAGCAGTTTCGATCTGATTAACATAAATAGAATCTAACGTTATTGGTCCATTAATTTATTATTGAACAGTGGCCAGGATCGTCTTAATGAATGGGAACAATGGGCACTGGCCAGTGGCCCCAGAAGCAAAGGGGTCCACAATGTTTTTGATGTCTATGTATGTGTCTGTTTTGCTATCAAAACAGGGGCCCCAATGCTCTACTTTGCTCAGGGGCCTATAATGCTGGGGCAGAAGGCCCTGACAGCGGCCCGATTGTTCACTCAGGATTTTTTCATTTGCTTTGGTTTATTCTTTTTTCTTCTCTTTTTCAGATGAACTGTTATGATCGAAAACTACGACAGACTCGTCCTGAATCAGAAAGCAACAGGCCTGACCAAGTTGTACCTCCAAAGAGATCCAGGGTGAATGGCTGGTCCTTCCCGTTACATTCCTTCCAGTTCATTGCTTGGTTCTTCTACATCTACCTTGTGGTTGTTGGCTTTGGAATTTTCATTCCTCTACTTCCTTATAGCTGGAAGTATGCTGGTTATTGTGTATCCTTTTCTATGATTATTAGTGTGGGGTCAACTATTTTGCTGTAGTGAAGCAGCACCATACTGAATGTTTGAGGTCTGCTCTTCACATTAAACTGCTTCAGTGTCACAGAGCTGATGGTGGTAGATTTAGAAAATCGTCTGCTCTTGGGAATTACCTTTGATTGTTCAAACACAGGATACCTGGGGCCTCATGTATAACGCCGTGCGTAGAAGTCACACTATAACAATGGCGTAAGCACAAAAACGGAAATGTTTGTATGCACAAAAAAATCCAGGAGCATAAATCTGTGCGAACGCCACCTTCCACGTTCTTCTGCTACATAAATCCTGGTCAGTATGAAAAGTAATGCACGTGCATGCGCCTGCTGTCCCGCCCCGTCTCCTCCCAGAATTATGCCTCTTTGAATATAGTGTCATAGAGTGTCGGAGAAACTCGAAAACTCAAGTTCACACAGTGCCTGAAATAAAAAAGGAATTGTCTGATATCAAAGTCGCTGTAGCCCACCGTCTGAGTGTCATATGAAAGCTTATTAGGGTACAGAGAAAAGAAAAAGGCACACAGTGGGGGAAAAAAGCACGAAATTTCCACTTTAATCACGTAGTTTATTTTGTCATTAAAGTAGAACATCATAAACTTCATCTTAAAATCGTTTAATTTACTAGTTTCTCTAAAGTAGCACGGTAAATGCTTTGTTTTTGCATTTGATCTTCTATATGCATGAATCACTACGTGCTTCCGGGCTTTCTCTTCCTCCGACAGTACACAGAATCCATTACATTCGTAATATTACAGCTCTCTGAATAATTAAAATACTAAGAAGTATACATGATATCATTTTCATGATGATGGTTTTTAAAGCATGTTATTAAACATGGGAACACAGTGATTGTTCATGTCCCACGCAAGATGCTTACTGCACCATGCGCGACCTTCAATGAAATATTTTATTACAGAAGTACTGTCTCTTTCAAACGTACTAACTCCCAATTCCTGTCCTTACTTTTCTTTCTCCAAATACCCAATCGCCACACAATCAGCTCTGTAATAGACGTTAAGCCATCTGTAAGCTTAGAACGCTGATTCTTCAGAACTTTTAAGGAACATTGAATTATCTTCGTAGTATGTGTTAAATTATTCTATCCATCTATCCTTCCGATGTTGCACCAGTCCCAGCAAGAATATAGCACTCAGATACAGTGATATAAATACTCTGAGTGGTGCAGTGAGAGTAATATGGAAAAAGATGATCTGCTGTGGCAACCCCTAATGGGAGCAGCTGAAAGGAGAAGAAGAAGGTGCAGTGACAGTAACAATGCTAAAGCAGCTATGGAATTTAGAATAGTTTGACCATTCCGTGGACCATTATATTGTTACAGATTAATTACAATCAGATGCATTAAACTAATAAACAATATTTGGTTAATTTCAGTGTATTTATAAAGCCACGTCAGGCATGTGGATCTAAAAAAGAAAGGGAAACCACACTGGAATAGTAGCACTGCTTTGACTCTGGGTGCCGCCATTCTGCAAAACAGAGCGGAGAACTTGCGTACGCCAGGGTATGAACTACCGTGGAAATGTGTGTGGCTTTATGCCAAGATTAGGTTTTATACATCGCGATTTGAACGTGGAAACGTTCGTACGCAACATTTTTGTGCGTACGCACCGTTTATACATGAGGCCCCTGGTCCTTTAAGGAATGAAGTCTTTTTGCGATTGCGCGGTAATAGATTTTTGTGCGGTGTGTTAGCTTTGGGTTTTGATACACCATTCTTTTTCAAGCTGTAGTCACTAATAAGAGTAATTGATGTTTTATTCATTTCTTTCCTGCTTTAGAATATAAAATGTATAACTCCTGGTGAAATCAGCATTTTTTGTGTTTTGTTCTAGCATTAAGACATGATCTGTGGGGCAAGGAGAGCATGAAAAGCTTTAACTTTAGCTAGTAGCTGCCCTGCTTCATGCGGGTTCCTTCTTTATGATTTATTCCTAATGTCAGATGATTCCTAAACATCGCACTGACTACTTCTACTTTTGCCAGTCACAACCATTATTAGATCAATTCTCAATAGGCAACAGGAGTGTGCTGGGGCTGATGGGAGGACACTTTTATGATTGCACACAAAGTTTGAAAGTATTCATTATCAAACATACTTTATTAAGTTCAGGATCACTGGGAGGATGGAGCTGATCCTGAGAGCATCTGATGTAAGACAGTGACCAACTCTGGATGGGATAGCAGTCCATCACAAGGCACACTCAGACATTCATCCATGGTCACTCAGTTTAAAGTCTCAAATTGATGTAAGCTTCATGTCTTAGTAATGTGTGGGGGCTATGCAGAATACCTAGAGAAGAACTCATGTGGATATCTGGACAACATGAAAATTCTCCTTGATTTCTCAGTATATAATTCTTTCATCACCTGGCATCCAAAAATGAGATGACAGTTTGGGTACAGAGTATATTTTTTGTCTTTATCTTTGTGAAAGTGAGAGAGGAAGAGCATGAAGCACTGAAAGGTGACACAGCTCTTCCTGTCAGTGTGTGGCTGGCTTTGTATCCGCTGCCTGGTCGCTTTGACGCTTCTGGGGAAATGGCATTTGAGATGTACACTTGTAACCCTCCATTGGTCTCATAATGCAAAGAGTGACAGGACATGGTACCTGTGGATAGGTGGCAGAGGTTGATTTTTATTTTTGTTTTCATACAATATTCATTTCTTATAACTCCTAATGTATTACTATAAATGTTTGCTATGACAGAGAGATAACAACCGGATGTACACGCATACACAGACAATTAGACACTTGTCCTTTTATTTAGGTTTACCTGACACTCTTTAAAGTCTCCATATCCACAACCCTCTCTCCTTTGTGTTTTCTTCTCGGAGTCTGTTCAGTTTCTCTCTGTTCAACTTGATCCCAAAAACAAAAAACAAACAGTGTATCCCTTACTTCTTCATCAAATTTCTCCATTTTCACCTTTATATTTGTTTTCTTTTAATTTCAGTCTTTGGGCTTGACACAATCTTACTGCATGCTATACCTGTATATCCTGGCTACAGACTGTAATTTCATCTAAATAACCCAAGGCCTTATCTTGCTATCCACACTAAGACTCATGAATGTTTTCTCATTTCTTTGTGTATTATTTGCTAGTGCCTCCACACAACAAAATGAAAGTAACAAAAGTAACACCTACAGTACACTGGACACCCTTGTCTGACTCCACTTTTTTTGTCCTTTTTTGTTTTACATGTTGGTTTATTAACACTCTGCTTTCTGCTCTTTCATGCTTGTATATTACTTTGATCTGTTGAAGAAAACTGGCTAGGAAATGCTCCACTTCTAACACTAGCTTGTCAAAATATTTTTCATATCCAACCTTCATACTGGTAGGCTCCATTGCTTGACCTTCATGTAACGTATCGATGGACAGAAGCTGTCACTCCTCTTACTCTCTCTGTCATCGTACTTAGCAGTATGTGATTAAATCAACCCACCCACCGTCTTTCACAACATTTTATAATCTTGACAAACGGGATTCACTTTTATTTAGCTCCTTACTTCTGACTTCTTTTTATTTTCTTGAATTAAATTAATGATTCAATTCTGTATTACATGAGGTAGTCTCCCATTCCCTTTATAATATTCTTTGGGAAACCTGAAATGCATTTTATTTGCTGATTTGCTATAATCTAGGTGCTCAGTCCTTTTGATGTTTTATTTCTTTTAATTTCTTTCATTTTGACTAAAACTTTATATAATGCCATTCACTTTAAAAGTCTTCAGCAATTTCTAAGTTCCCTTAAATGTTTTGTTTCCTTCTTTATATCTTAGTACTTCTGTTCTCCTTTTTTAATGTTCTTTCATTTTTTTACCCTCCTTAATATCCTCATAAACCAAAATTCAATATTCCACCTTAGAATTTTTATTTCTCTCTCCATCTTTATTTTGTCTTTTTTAAATCTACACACTTGCATCAACTCCATTTTTCTTCCTCCCAGACGTTCTGTTTTCCAGCTCATGTTTTAGCCATTCTCATTTCCCACCTTTCTCTCCTAGGTTTATATCAATTATTCAGTATTTTTGACCTTCTACTGCTGCTGGTACTTCTGTTTTGAGGGTTGTATTGCCGACCTTTTCTTCAGTTTTGGTTTTGGTTTCCTTCACATACGACGGCTCAAGTGTGTCAACTTGTTTGCTTTCTTTGAGTGATGTGATGAATGTGGAAATATATTGGTATGATCGCATAGTGGGTAGATTAGAAACCAGTTCATTTTCTTGCAGGGATTTGTCAGTCTTGAGGGGAAAAAAGGGATGACCAGGAGGGGAAACATAAATGTGCAAAAAGTAAAAACCAAAAACCAGTTATCTCAAATGTCAATGCCCAAGTCTAGAAGTCAAGAAATGAAAACAAAAGTCAGGCACAAAGGTAAATTTTTCTTGAAATATTCGCAAACTCAGAGAGTGACGTGTTCGAAATGGTGAATCTTATAGCAACACACTGGTGACAACCAAGAAACTTCCAGAAGTGCGCACTGTAGTAATCAATATCGTGCCATGATCACTGCGACACAAAACTGCAGTGCCTAGTGAAAAACATAATGCAGATGAAGAGATGTAAAATATTTTCAAAATAACTGAAAACAATTTATAGAATACAAATAAATGCAAAACATCAGATTCAGCATCTCAAAAAAGTAATGGGAATGAATTGTTAATAAAAAAGAAGTGTACAAAACTTTTGTAACATAACAGGATTGTACCAATGTGAAATTTGCATGTTCTTATTCATTTCATTCCACGGTAGACATGGCGTTTGCTATTAGTTTTATTGCATACAATAAATTGACCCAGTGTGAGAGATGTTGTGTAATTCAGTATATCTGATGTTGCATCCAAGTTTAACCTCCAGTCTGCAACCATTGCCTCTATATAAGCTTCAACATTGTGTGACACTTATAAGGTGAATTCAAAAAATGAATAGAAGTTGGTATTGTGTATGCAAGTGTGGCTTATGTTTCCTGCCACAAGTCGTCAGAGGGCTTCTTACTCAAATTCAGCAAGGCTCCTTGACTAAAGTTTCTCTAGATCTTTGGAACAGCCTTTATTGTACATCTCGTGGCACATTTGGTGGCAGTCTCTGTTGATCCAGCCGACTTCAACGTACGTGCCAAGCACAACTACAACAGCCCTTTGCCAGCTTTAGACCGGACCAAGCATCCACACGCAATTCAGAATCTGCACTGCTACTTGTGTGAAGTTGATGTGTAAGTAGTTCTGTTCTTTACCTTGGGAAGAAACACTCTGCATGCATGTCTCTCTCCCTCTCCCCCCCTATGAAAAAAGTTTACTTGAGGTTTTTGCAAATTTATTAAAAATAAAAAAACTGAGAAATCCCATGTACATAAGTATTCACAGCCTTTGCTCAATACTTTGTCGATGCACCTTTGGCAGCAATTACAGCCTCAAGTCTTTTTGAATATGATGCCACAAGCTTGGCGCACCTATCCTTGGCCAGTTTCGCCCATTCCTCTTTGCAGCACCTCTCAAGCTCCATCAGGTTGGATGGGAAGCGTCGGTGCACAGCCATTTTAAGATCTCTCCAGAGATGATCAATCGGATTCAAGTCTGGGCTCTGGCTGGGCCACTCAAGGACATTCACAGAGTTGTCCTGAAGCCACTCCTTTGATATCTTGGCTGTGTGCTTAGGGTTGTTGTCCTGCTAAAAGATGAACCGTCGCCCCAGTCTGAGGTCAAGAGCACTCTGGAGCAGGTTTTCATCCAGGATGTCTCTGTACATTACTGCAGTCATCTTTCCCTTTATCCTGACTAGTCTCCCAGTCCCTGCTGCTGAAAAACATCCCCACAGCATGATGCTGCCACCACCATGCTTCACTGTAGGGATAGTGCCAGGTTTCCTCCAAACATGACGCCTGGCATTCACACCAAAGAGTTCAATCTTTGTCTCATCAGACCAGAGAATTTTCTTTCTCATGGCCTGAGAGTCCTTCAGGTGCCTTTTGGCAAACTTCATGCGGGCTGCCATGTGCCTTTTACTAAGGAGTGGCTTCCGTCTGGCCACTCTACCATACAGGCCTGATTGGTGGATTGCTGCAGAGATGGTTGTCCTTCTGGAAGGTTCTCCTCTCTCCACAGAGGACCTCTGGAGCTCTGACAGAGTGACCATCGGGTTCTTGGTCACCTCCCTGACTAAGGCCTTTCTCCCCCGATCACTCAGTTTAGATGGCCGTCCAGCTCTAGGAAGAGTCCTGGTGATTTCAAACTTCTTCCACTTACGGATGATGGAGGCCACTGTGCTCATTGGGACCTTCAAAGCAGCAGAAATTTTTCTGTAACCTTCCCCAGATTTGTGCCTCAAGACAATCCTGTCTCGGAGGTCTACAGACAATTCCTTTGACTTCATGCTTGGTTTGTGCTCTGACATGAACTATCAACTGTGGGACCTTATATAGACAGGTGTGTGCCTTTCCAAATCATGTCCAACCAACTGAATTTACCACAGTGGACTCCAATTAAGCTGCAGAAACATCTCAAGGATGATCAGGGGAAACAGGATGCACCTGAGCTCAATTTTGAGCTTCATGGCAAAGGCTGTGAATACTTATGTACACGTGCTTTCTCAATTTTTTTATTTTTAATAAATTTGCAAAAACCTCAAGTAAAATTTTTTCAGGTTGTCATTATGAGGTGTTGTGTGTAGAATTCTGAGGAAAAAATGAATTGAGTCCATTTTGGAATAAGGCTGTAACATAAAAAAATGTGGAAAAAGTGATGCGCTGTGAATACTTTCTAGATGCCCTATATATATATATATATATATATATATATATATATATATATATATATATATATATATATACACACACATCTGTGAATAGTTTTTATTAATCCATATATAGTGAAGGCTACGGAGTGCCATAGAGCCCCAAATCCCAAGCATGAACATATATACACAGTCCTGGGTTCAGATAAAAGGGGTTTTATTTCACACATACCTTGTATAAAAATGAAACAGTGTTTCTTCTTCTTTCTCTCTCTCTCTCTCCATTGCATTGCTACTCCTCCAGTCGAGTGTTGTGCATTTCCACTTCCAGCTCCTACTTGCCCAGACAAGGCAGTGCGGTCTCTTTTATGGAGGACCCAGGAGTGCTTACATGATGTGACGAAGCCAGTTGGAAGCACTTCCGGGTCATGAGAAAGCCAGGGAGGTCCTCCCCTGCCAGTGCTCTCTGTCATTCACCAGGGACCCATGCAGGACTGCATCTCCAGACTCCAGCTCTTATTCAGTCCTGCAGGTGTCCAAACTGGGACTGCAAATGAAGAACACTGCCACCTCGTAAAGTTTGGGATGAACTGCTCCCTGCCATCGTCTTTTGCCAATTCTTGTAACCTTTCAGGCATACCAGTCAGGATGGGAATCATAAGCGTCCTGGCCAGGTATTCCCACTATGTAGTCTTTATATTGTGTATATATATATATATAATATACAGTACTGTGCAAAAGTTTTAGGCAGGTGTGAAAAAATGCTGTAAACAAAGAATGCTTTCAAAAATGGAAGTGTTAATCATTTATTCTCATTAATCAACAAAATGCAGTGAATGAACAAAAGAGAAATCTAAATCAAATCAATATTTGGTGTGACCACCTTTTGCCTTCAAAACAGCATCAATTCTAATAGGTACACTTACACATAGTTTTTGAAGGAACTCGGCTGGTAGGTTGTTCCAAACGTCTTGGAGACCTAACCACAGATCTTCTGTGGATGTAGGCTTCCTCACATCCTTCTGTCTCTTCATGTAATCCCAGACACACTCGATGATGTTGAGATCAGGGCTCTATGGGGGCCATACCATCACTTCCAGGACTTCTTGTTCTTCTTTACGCTGAAGATAGTTCTTAATGACTTTGGCTGTATGTTTGGGGTCGTTGTCCTGCTGCAGCATAAATTTGGGGCCAATCATACGCCTCCCTGATGGTATTGCATGATGGATAAGTATCTGCCTGTATTTCTCAGCATTGAGAACACCATTAATCCTGACCAGATCTCCAACTCCATTTGCAGAAATGCAGCCCCAAATGTTCAAGGAACCTCCACCATGCTTCACTGTTGCCTGCAGTCACTCATTATTGTACCGCTCTCCAGCCCTTCAACGAACAAACTGCCTTCTGCTACTGCCAAATATTTCAAATTTTGACTCCTCAGTCCAGAGCACCTGCTGCCATTTTTCTGCACCCCAGTTCCTATGTTTTCATGTATACTTGAGTCGCTTGGCCTTGTTTCCACGTCAGAGGTATGGCTTTTTGGCTGCAACTCTTCCATGAAGACCACTTCTGGCCAGACTTCTATGGACAGTAGATGGGTGTACCTGGGTCCTACTGGTTTCTGCCAGTTCTGAGCTGATGGCACTGCTGGACATCTTCCGATTTCGAAGGGTAATAAGCTTGATGTGTCTTTCATCTGCTGCACTAAGTTTCCTTGGCTGAACACTGCGTCTACGATCCTCAATGTTGCTTTTTCAAAAGAGCTTGAACAGCACATCTTGAAACCCCAGTCTGCTTTGAAATCTTTGTCTGGGAGAGACCTTGCTGATGCAGTATAACTACCTTGTGTCTTGTTGCTGTGCTAAATCTTGCCGTGACATGAAACTGTCTTCCACAACCTCACCTTGGTAGCAGAGTTTGGCTGTTCCTCACCCAGTTTTAAGTCTCCTACACAGCTGTTTCTGTTTCAGTTAATGACTGTGTTTCAACCTACGTGTGACATTGATGATCATTAGCACCTGTTTGGTATAATTGGTTGATCATACGCCTGACTATAATCCTACAAAATCCCTGACATTGTGCAAGTGTACCTATAAGAATTGATGCTGGTTTGAAGGCAAAAGGTAGTAACACCAAATATTGATTTGATTTAGATTTTTCTTTTGTTCGCTCACTTTGCATTTTGTAAATTGATAACAATAAACAATCATTATTTATATTTCTGAAAGCATTCTTTGTTTACAGCATTTTTTCACACCTGCCTAAAACTTTTGCACAGTACTGTATATCTATTATAAAAAAAATCCTGGAAAGCAAAAGCAAGGCTACGATACGTGATCTTCTCAGAAGTTCTTGGAAGACATTTAAAAGACCTGCGAGACAAAAGAGACTTGCCTCGGTGCGTCTTGCGGGGACCGTAAACATGAGACTTGGTGCCAAGAGATTGTCCCAGGGCCGTCTCGCGGGGACGTGGAACATGAGATTCTTGCAAGACACGCTCTACTTACAAAAGATATTATATAAGAGCACACCAATCAAAAAAAATTCAGTCTTGTAAAAGCACGTAGTACACTCAGATCATGTGCTCTCAGCACATATAAAGCGTGTAAGGACAATACGGAGAATAGAGACCCAAAGGTGTTGAAGAGAAAAAAAGACAGATAAGAGATTATGAAAGCAGTGGAATTTGAAAGGTGCAAACAAATGATGGTGCGATACACATGTAGACAAAGGTACAGAATATGAAAGCAGTAAAATTCGAAAGTATTGTAGCGTCCCAGCCAGGTTGAGGGCTTTTTGGTTTTAAGTGACTGTTCAGTCTGATTGAGGGAGGGTGGAGTACAGCACGGAAGACTGATAGCGGGGTATTGATTGATGCGATAAGGAGGGGCGTTGGAGAGGGTGCTAGAAAGTTGTGTTTGGGGTAAGGAAGTCAGCGATTGTTCAAATAAAACTTTTGTGACACTTTATCATGTCAGTCGCTACAGTATCAAAGAAAAGATAGAAAAGATTGCATTACCGCAAACAAAAGGTGATTAATCATCAGAACCAGGTGTAATTGAAAAAATAGCAGGACAAATAGAGGTTAGAAATAAAGAGTAGACAACAAAGTCTTTTTGCATTCGCATCATTCAATGCACAAAACGTGGATTAACACAATAATGGACCATACGCTATGAGAATCTGTGGTCCCGGAACAGTTTAAGCAACGACAAGTTAAATTTCAAAGAATACACAATTTGGTCAGGTGTATATTGATGATCACGGAGAAACGATGCAAATTTTAACAGGCAAAAAGAAAGGTAATGTATATATTCTGCGAATAACATTACACACCAAAGGAGATCGTGATATGCCATTCGTATTAAAATGTTTACAGTTTACAGTGAGAATAGGTTTTGCTATGACAATCAATAAATCACAGGGACAAACATCAGAAAAACTGTGATTATTTATTACAGAAACAGAAGCAATATTCACTCACGGGCAGTTATACGTTGCGTTGTCACAATGTGTCTCCAAAAAATATTGTTTTTAATGAAGCTTTAAAGTAAAAGTGCAAATAATGAAATTTAAACAATTCCAAGGAAAAAAAAATTTAAAATTGCATATCCGATTAACCAAACACAGGGGTTGGCAAGCGAAGTGAGCAGGGGGCAAAGCCCCCTAGTGTATATATATATATATATATTGTGACAGATAGTGGGCACTATCGCTTCCTTGAACCCTCTGCTCAGACGCCAGACACCAGATAAAAGTCCAATAATTATTTTTATTTGGACAATAATGTGCACAAAGCACCCTCCACTCCACTGTACTCATAAACCAATACAAATCACACTAATCAATAAACAATCCTCCACTCCCAGACGTGTTGCCACCCTTCCTCCCGACTCAACCCTGGGATCTCCCACAGTCCTTTATATACTTCATGACCCGGAAGAGCTTCTGATCCTTCAGTCCATGTGATTATTCAGCACTTCCGGGTTAGGTGAAAACTCCTCTTCTTCATCCTGGAAGTACGTCATTCCCTCTGTCGCCTTGACTAAGACGTACTTCTGAGTTATAGGTGAAACCAAAGTCTCTGGGCCTTCCTGCAGTGTCCCCTGGAGGCCCCCATGGTATCCAGCAGGGCTGTGATGAAAACCTCCACTGTCCATGATGCCCTGCTGGAACTCGGAGCACCTCTATGTTGCAGGCAGGGCTCCACCTGGCGGCCTGGGGGTATTGGTCTGGATAAACGGCCGGCCATGTCCCACCATATATATATATATATATATATATATATATATATATATACATACACTGTATATATGTAGAGAGAGAGAGAGGTGAAGATGGATATTTGTCTGTATTTGTGTATATATGCGGAAAGACATACGGTGTATAAACCTAATAAACTTTATATATTGTATGCTGTCTTAGGCATGAATTCAAGAAGTTATAAGTTACTAGATCCATACTTACTTGCACATTTCTTGGCCTACACATTTATGATGTGACTCTTCTGTTCTACCTCATCTCAAAGGTTCTCTATGTGACTGAAATGTGGGGATTTAAGCTAATGTGAACCAAAATATATATATATATATTGTAGCAGTAGGGGGTGCTAGAGCTCCCTTGAACCCTCAGATACCACTCCAAAAACCAGGTAAAACTATAATTATTATTTATTTTATAATAAAACTGTGCACAAAGCACCCTCCACTCCACACTACACATACAAATACACTATAATCAATAACAATAATCACTCCTCCTCTCCCAGACACTTCGCCACCCTTCCTCCCAGCTCAGCTCAGCGTCTGGGCTTTCCCACAGTCCTTTTATATTCCCTGACCCAGAAGTGTTTCCCATCCTACAGTCCATGATTCCTCATCACTTCCGGGTCAGATAAAAAGTCCTTTTCTTCAACCTGGAAGCACGTCGTTCCTTCTGGCCATGTGATCATGACGTACTTCCGGGTTATAGGGCACGTATAAGTCCTTGAGCCTCCCTGCAGCGTCCTCTGGTGGGACCCACTGTGTCCAGCAGGGTTGGAAATAAAAACTCCATTGTCCATAATTCCCTGCTGGTCTTCGGGGCACTTCCATGCTACAGGGAGGGCTCCATCTAGCGGCATGGGGGTATTGGCCGGGATGAACAGCAGGCCATCTCCCACAATATATATATATATATATATATATATATATATATATATATATATATATATATATATATATATACTGTATATGTATGTTTGTATGTTTGTATATATATGTGTGTGTGTGTTTTGAAAACAAGGTTCCTAAATTTGCTTAATCCAGTGGGTCACAGGCTGGTGTGTATGTGTGTGCACATACATTTTATATGTGGTATACATATTGTTTATTACACTTTTAAAAGAGCTTGTCCATTGAGTGTTCTATCAATAATTTTCAAATCATTTTGTCATGGTAACTGAAACTTGTTCAGCCTTAGCAATGATGGCAGCACCATACCCACAGGCTTAAACTCCACACTGCTGGCTTTTGCTGTAATAATAAAAGAGAATGAAGACATAGCAGCAGTGCCTGGACACTCAAATCTTGAACTTATCCCACCACTTTCTGCTGTCATGGCTTCTAAAGCCAGTCATGTCATGTTACATATGGTCTTTATTCCAGTAGTTCATGTTAGACTTTAGACAATATAGATATCAAATATTGATAATGTGTATGGATAAATGGACAAAAAATACAGGCACTAACATGAAGAGATTTAGGTGGTGTGATGAGCTATTGCTTAATCTCAGGATCTACCAGCATGTAGCATTCTAAGGAGCAGATATGATTCTTTTCATCAATGACAGACTTGTATTTGTCCAGGAAAACACTGCAGAAGATGATGTTTGAAGAGCACACTAAAATACTCCATTGTGTTAATTTCATTTCACTGAGAGGCAATCGATATGAAGAACTATGCCGCCTTAAGGAAACCAGTTCCAAAGTGGAGCATACTGTGGGAGACCCTCTTAGGAAGCAGAAATGAAATGGTATAAAATAGAATGAAGGTGATGACTCGGGATCGTGAGGAGTCTCTTTTAAAAAGGATGAGTCCTTTTGAACCATAACAGGAAAGGATAATCTCACACCATTGGAGATCAGACAGAATCTTTCACCGTTTCATGCCATCAGGACTGGACACTTCTGATTATGTTTGGGGGGTTACATGTGTTGTTGGGGGATTACATTAGTGAGTATTACATTAGTTGGGGGATTACATTAATGATTACTGTACATGGTTGAGGATGATTCCACTGAACCTATGACATGACTGTGTGCGCATTAGTCCTTTGTGGGCTCTTTTTAGGCACTCAAACCTGATTATGGTCTTCTGATCCACTGAGGTATTAATGCACCAGCTGTTATCAATGAAGCTGACTCATCCCATAATTTAAAAATTGCCTTTAATTGATTTTGGTCGGTTAGTACTTGAACATTATGCTCCATGATTATGCAGTTTCACCTATAGTTGCTTTTGGTTGATTGTATCCTTCCAACTTTAAATGCTGCTCTGCGTGAAGCTCTATCATATTGACCTGCCTTTGCTGGTATTGAATTATTGTCCTTTCACAAGAAGTGAAACAATACAAAAAGATATTTGAATGTCCTTAAAGAAAGCAACTAACATTTCCAGTTGTTCTGCTCAGATTTAATGTCTGCTGCTCAATTTTTTTCAGTGGGCAAAAGGCAAAACACTGCAGCAGCTGCAATAAGTGCATCTCTGACTTTGACCATCACTGCAAATGGCTGAACAACTGTGTTGGAGGAAGAAACTACTGGTAAGGCTGGCTTCTTTATTTATTTTACACTACTGTTTCTGCTGGAATGTTGATTTGAAAGACATGGCTCATCAGTCTCTCTGATACTTTCAGGACAATACTTCTTTCCTTACAGTCGGACAATGTGCAGAAGTACAGGCAAACCTGTTGATCATTGGTAATTTTATAGACAAAATTTGTCAAAAATTGTAATCTCCAGTTTTCAACGGATCTTGATGTTTTAGGGTCTCCTGGTACCGAAAACATCGATATCTCAATGATGGGTGTGTGTACGTATGTGTGTCACAGTTCCTTGAGGATGGTCTAGAGCTAAAACGGCTGGATGGAAAAATACTAAACTCGAAATTTAAGCCTGTTATGAAATGACAATGTGCTGATTAGTTTTTGAGACGAATCGTGTAAGAGATAGAGGGACTCTAGGGGAACCTTCAAATGAATTTTTGATAATATCTCGAGAATAATGGCAAATACCATAATTCTGCAATTAATTATGGATTATTCTTGTCAATAGCTATCATAATGACCAATTTTATGATCAGAAAGATCAGCAGAAAGATCAGCATCAGCATCAGATCAGCAACTTGGTTCCTAGGGCTAAAGCCTACTGACGCTCACATCCAAATTTTTTTCTTTACATTTTTTCTTATGTTTAATTCTTGTGGTGTTAAACCTTTGCAATAAAGTTTTATGTGCACGTTGGGTGTTGTAAAATCCTCTGTCGCTTATCAGTGTCAACCCAATAGGTAAGCTACCACTTTCTTCATTAGTCTGACCCCATTTTTGGTTTGATCCCATTTTTTTAGAATCAATTTTTAAATTTAAAAAATTTTTTTTTTTGCTTTAATGATAGGTATGCACAGTAATTGATTTACATTTTATGTATTTAATGATAGGTATGTAACTCATTACCCTACTTAGTTCACAAACTTTATATGTATTTATTAACAATGTGTATACTACTACAGTATTTTAAATTAGTTACAATATACTCCCTGACAAAGGGACAGGGCCGCAAAACGCATAAGCCGTTGTGGAGGACGGCCGGTACCCTTACCTGGACGGGACCCCTTGGTAATGGAAGGACCAGGGGAGAGAGCATTCACAGGGCATTATCTCTTTTGGAGCGCTAGATGGCATCCCACCAGGGTTACAGTGGTGTCCTGGATTCCCACAGGGCTCCATGGGAGTTGGAGTTCACTACAGGTCTTTTGGGTTCTGTGGAGGATGACTAGAGGGTGTTGTAGGGACTCTGAAGCCCTACTTTGTCGCGCTTCCACCTTACTCGGAAGTGCTTCCGGACCTTGCTAATGAGCACGTACAGGATAAAAGGAGCCCACTGCCACTGGTCCAGGAGTCAGCATTATGAGGTTGAGGACAAAACTTGCCAGAAGGAGTGGAGGTGGAGAACAGAATGAGAAAGAAGTCCTGTGTGCTGTTTATTTGACTATGCACATGTGCTGTGCTGTTTAGGTGGGAAACAATTGGGAAGAGTTTCCCCTGGCCAAATAAAAAAATGTGCGTTGTGCTTGAACTTGTGCCTGCCATCAGTCTGTGTCGGGTTTGGGGAGCGGGTGCACCCCTGGTGGCAACACTGTCTATTCATTGCTTATAAACTATGAATGGCTGACTCTTAATTCTTCTCAGAACTAAAAAAAAAAGACCCATCAAGGTGGACAATGTCAGCATTTACCTCCAGCATTTACTCAGTTGAGGTTCTATATACTATACTGATCCACGTTACAACATTTGGATTTTTATTGATTACTTCTATGCATGTTTTTCTAGTTTTGCTGTTTTCACAGTTATATATGTATACCTTATTTTTTATGTTAGTATTTTTTCAGTTCTAGTATTTATAGTTTATCTTTTTATATTACTATTATTTGCTGTTCTACTGTGATCTGTACACAGTGGTTCTAGAATTTCCTGCATTCCTGCGATAAAGGACTACTCCTCTCAAAAATGATTTTTTTTTAAATTTTACTTACCGCATATGGTTTGTAGTGATGATAGCAAATATATATATTTTTTTAATTTCATGTTTAATGCAGAAGGGAACTAACAAAATATATACTTTAATGAACAGAGGGCAGTGACCAATGCTGGACAACAGCAAACAGTATCAAAATGTCCATAGAAAAGAAATTTCTTGTTACTCATGACACACAGCCTACTTTCAAGTCACCGAGTCGTACAATCAAAGAATGCAAAATGAATGCATTTTTTGCTAAAAATATTGCTACATTTATTCTTCCAGTAAAACAAAAGTAGCCCAAAACCAAAAAGCTCTTTTACAATGGGTCAGATTTTTAAATTTAAGACAGGATTCTTGGTCAATGTATTAAGAGTAGAATCGAGTTTACATAAGTTCTAAAACTAGATTAAAAGAGCCCAATTAAACAAATTACATAAAAACATTACACTCCTTCATTTATTGATTGAGGAAAATTATCCAATGTTACATATTTGTGTGTTTAAAAAGTATGCGAAGGTTTGCTTTCAGTAACTGATGTGACCCCCCTTGAGTGCATACTATTGTGAACTTCATGCTAACTGGCTAGATCTCCTCTGTGTCGACCCTAAGCAGTTTAGATGATCCTGCTTCTGTTTGCTCCTTAATGAAAGCTTCTTCTTTCCCTTTTCACACTATTTACTCAGTTTAAGACAGTCACTTGCTAATGGCTTCACAAAATCATCATTTATCAATCTATCAATTTTTTGTATTTTTCCTTACAGTATTTTTTAATAACAGTTCTTTCTAGATCTCCATAATGGCTGTACCAGTATGACATTATTGCACAGATAAAGTGTATGTGTAGTGACTTTGTTTATGGTTAACCTAAAGTTATCGTACATGTGTACAGGTACAGGTAACTGACATCACTATGGTACTGTTTTCTTTAAAATCTATTACAGAAATGAATGATCAGGTTTTCATAACGTTTAGATAGCCTGGTGCCATCTTTTTTTCCCCAGTGTTTTGCATTATTTGTGTATGTGCTTTGTGAGTTGATTACTTTTCTTTCAATCAATCACAATTTCCTTTTTGTGTTCCCTTTTATTTATTTTTTTTGCTTTTGGTGTCCTGTGTTTTCAGTATGGTAGTATTTTGTTTGGGCTCACTAGCAGATAGTTAATGAGGCAGGAACTTCCTATAATCTGATAGAACATGCAAGTTATTGAAGAATACGTTAGGCTGCAGCAGTTCATTTCCAACCACTGATTCTGGTATCGCCCTAAAAGAGTCACTCATCTGGCTAGCGGTTGTGTTACAGTCTTGTGGAAATGTATGAAATAAGTGTGATTTATGTGCCATTTTGGAAGAGAGCGTCAAATAATAACATAACCCTATGAAACATTTGACTGTATCTCTGTCTTTTTCACCATTACCTGGTCCTGTTTACATTCTCACAATAATCTTGTCTTCTGTTCTACCACTTACATTGAAATTTTGTAGAATATCTACAAAAGAAATCAGTCTCAAAGATTTTTTTTGTTTTGATTTTAGGTTTTTCTTCAGCACAGTAGCCACTGCTGTCTTTGGAATCTTCATGATGGTGGTCATTAGCTTTTATATTTTTATTGAACACTATGTGAACCCCAGCGAACTGCGGACTGCTCCTCAGTTTCAAGGTGTGTTTTTCTAAATGTATATAAAATTTGAGCATACATATGTGATTTGTGAAATTACTCCACTCTAAGCTGATATGTGAATTGTGCCCCAATTACTAAGTAATGTTCTCTGAAGAAAGTATTCACTTTTTGCTACATTTTATTTATTTTACTTCTGGTAGTATCATTAGTTTGCAGTGCACCAGTAACATTCTTTTTGGTTTATTCACAGATGCTTTTATTTTTTTTTTTGCTTTCCCTGGCAGGCATTTGTGACAACACAACATGGTTAGCGTTCCTCCCTCTGACACCCATTGAAACAAGCTCAGCAGGGATTCTGGTGGCAGCATTTTTCACCTTCTTTTTAGGAACTGCTTCACTGCTGCTGCTAGGGCATTTGCTTGGGTTCCATATTTATTTATGTAAGTAAAACTTTTATCTTGTTTTCGCAGCAAGCCCCACACACAACTGCTGTGATGGAATGCATTGCATGTAAATTGGCTTGTGATGGACATTACAAAAATTTAATGTTGAAATCTTACCTTATGTTTGGCTTCACTTGGAATGTTGAAAATATTGTATGCACTGAAATATGCATATTTTTCCAAGACAGTCTTGTTACCGGCTCCTTGCTTGTGTCTACAAATTTTTATATGCAACTCCAGCAGTGATAATTCCACTTCAGGCACCTTTGAGTACTTGGCATCATGAGATGACCAATTTACAGACATCTTGCATAGTAAATAATTTGCAGTCTGTATGTAGCTGGTATTCATGGTTGTCTATTAGGTATGTCTGACAAATTCATTTTTATTTTTCAGTATAGATATTGGTACACAGTCATATTGTATTTAAGTCATTTTCAAATTAATTTGAACAATCAAAGAGCCAAATATCTGTAATTTAGTCACTTTTACCTACAGTCTGAATGTAGCTTTAGTAGTCTGCAGCAACATATTGAGTCAAACACAGATGGTGTGGACTGTTCATCTTAAATGTTCTGTAGCATTGCTTTGAGATTTGGGGGGGTGGTGTTGCAGGTAAAGGGACAGGGAAAAGACCTATAGTCCTGTGGCCATCTAATGAGAACGTTTGTTCAGAAGTAGTTTTTAGCTAATGTAGTTTAAGGCAGTGATCTGTAAATGACAAGCTTTTTAGTTCTAACTCTACCACTGACTTAATGTCAGACTTTGAGGAAATCAATGAGCTGCCCTTGTAGCTTAGAGTCATTTTTTAATCATGAAAACATATGAGATTTGAGTTTCTTCTTATAATTAAAAACTGAACTGGACCTGGTTGACTGAATGTACCTTATGCACTAGAGTCATGTCTGCTATCAGTTCTTATACTTTGCTAGTACTTGCAAGATTCCAGATGCTTGTGATTCTGTATAGGAATACTAGGGGGTTCCCCCATTCTCGCTTCGCTCGCCAGCCACTTTGCGTCTCTGCCGCTCATGTTGTGAAGAGGGAGGCTGAATGCACCCCAAGGAGAAGCGGTCGCTCCT
The DNA here is from genome assembly GCF_900747795.2 of Erpetoichthys calabaricus. Lineage (NCBI taxonomy): Eukaryota > Metazoa > Chordata > Cladistia > Polypteriformes > Polypteridae > Erpetoichthys > Erpetoichthys calabaricus. The sequence goes on from NC_041406.2 coordinate 101,350,910, forward strand.
TCAAAACCCCCTCTTAAACGGTGATACAGTGGGAAACAAATACAGTTTGTTTTTACCTCCTCTTTTCTCGATCTGCTGCTGGATTGCTGCTGCTGCCATGCTGCGTAATCTGCATCTCATGAAGTGCTTTGAACATTTAAAAGCCTGTACAGCAGCTGTCCTACTGTTTGTGTTTTATTTCCGGCCCTGGGTGTGGTTAAAACGTTTGGCACAAAGTCCTGTCTCGTGAGACATGAGTTCTTGATATTTTTTTAGTTTATAATTTAAAAACAGAATAAGAATCTTAAACTCTAACAACATTGCATTAAAGTTCAATAAATTCTGAAAAAAATGATACCAAACATGTATATGTAGGTTTTAAAATAAGCCCTATTTAAAGCGTGACAAAAATCTTGACATTAAAAACTTCACCGTTGCACTTTTAGGCTTAGGATTTTATATAAAGTATATATATATAGAGAGAGAGTAGATAAGCTGATTCAATAAATGGATTGATGGGTAACATTTGTTAAGTCATGCTCAATGGCATTAGACTCAATGCAGCTTTAGCACTGTGCTTTACATCTTAGTCCTTCTCAAGAGTGAATTCTGCCATGGGACAGACTGAAAAAGACCCCTTAATGTCTCTTTCAGTGCCTTCCTGCATCCATTTTTCCCATTAGTTCTCACAAGTCACCAAGTCCTTGCAAAAGACAAAACCACTTCATATAAGGATACTGCCAGCCCAAAGAAAAGTGGTTTGGTTAGAAGGAAAGGAATACTTCAAGATTTAAACCTCCCATCAACTTTTCCTCACAGTTTTTAGATACATTATGTATCAAAATATTTTGTAGTCACCTTACTCTAAAAATGTTTCACCAAATTGTAAAACATTCCACAGTACATTGCTAGTGTTTGTTATATGCCATAAAACACAGTATAGAAGCTCCTGGATGTCTCAAATCAGACCACGGGAGATAGTGGACAAACCAGCCATTCATTTTCAGGTGGTTCTGAACCACATACTGCACTGGTACTCTGAGATGGACATTTGTGGATGATGTGTTAGTCTTCAAACTCCTCCTTTATTTGGTGTTGTGATAATTAGGACACGGAGCAGACAACACTGTTTCAGTGTCATCATGGTTCTATTTACTAGATTCACATGGGTGCCAACATCCATGGTAGGCAGCACTGGTCAGATACAAAGTAATAGAGCACTAAGACAGTTGTCTAAAATGGTTTAGTTACTATTCTCTTGATAGTCCCATTGAAGTTAGCCAGCAGACTACTGGGGGTACATATATCTGTTTCCAAGTGTTTCTTCTAAGTGAGAAAACCTGCAGTGTTCCCAAAGGTCTGTACATACTACAGATACATTTTTCAGACATGGTTAGAAGGGTAAGTAGTTAGTAGGTCTTCTGGGAGGATGATAAACATTACTAAAGGAAAATGACTAATCTTCGACTGGTCTTCCCAGTTTACTGACTCAAATGAGGAGATGGTATTTTAAAAGAGATGGACAAGAAAATAAAATGTAGTCAAAACATATGCAGAGATCGAAACTGAAAATCAAACCAAGCTTTCCTCAAATCAAAAGGAAAACCCAAAAATCAGAGTCTAAGAAACGTTACCAAAAAGTCATAAGCCTAAAAGTATGAAAAAATAACGAATAACAGTATGTCGTTTAGGGCAGGGGTGTCGAACTCCAGGCCTGGAGGGCCGCAGTGGCTGCAGGTTTTCATTCTAACCCTTTTCCTAATCAGTGACCAGTTTTCACTGCTAATTAACTCCTTTTCTCTTCATTTTGATAGCCTTGTTTTTAAGGATTCAGTCCTCTGAATTGATTCCTTTCTTCATTAAATGATAGCTGAACAGAAATGAGATGTGAAATGAGCTGACAGATGACCAACAAAACTGTGGCTTCAAACTCCAACCAATTTCACTCCAATCACTTTCTTAATGAGAAGCCGATTCTTTCTGTTAATTAAACCAGTCATTTAATTTCATCTGCGGTGGGCTGGCACCCTGCCCAGGATTGGTTCGTGCCCTGTGTTGGCTGGGATTGGCTCCAGCAGACCCCCATGACCCTGTGTTCGGATTCAGCGGGTTGGATAATGGATGGATGGATGGATTTAATTTCATGGCTTGTTGCTACTCTCATTCTGCCTCAGCACACATTTCCAAAACTGTTGCTTTTCTGCCTTTTCTAAGAACACCATCATAATGTCTTGGTGACCTCAGAAATCAGCCTTAATGAGACCTTCACCTTTCTTTATTTTAAGGTATTGTGTGATGGGCACAAGTTTGCTGGTCATATGGCAGCTTGTTTTGTGTCTCATTATTGTTTGGCTGCTAATTAAGGAAAAAGAAACAACTATGGGGCCTGAGTCAAACTATTTAAAAGAGGTAATCAGCAGCAAAAAGTGATCACTAATTAAGAAGATGGTAAGAATGAAAACCTGCAGCCACTGCGGCCCTCCAGGAATGGAGTTCGACACCCCTGGTTTAGGGAGATATCTACAAACTTGGATAAAACATGGCCACCAGTGCTGAGCTTTAAACCCATTGCATAAATGACATCAGATGTTGCGACTTTTGTGACCATGCCCCTGGCAAACGGGAGGCACATCTTGGCAGTGGGATTGGCAAAATGTCATCAGAAACAGTGTAATATTTATTAACAAAGTGAAGTAAACTTTTTGTATTCAAATCAACCAGATATGTCAAATCTTCATAGTCAAGCTCCCCTAATAGACATATAAAGATTAAAAAAAAAATGTCTAAATCAATGTTTCTTAATCTTGCCTTTCTTAGAGTCTTCGAGACCCAGTCTACAATGACTGTCAGATGTTCATAGCATCTTGGGGTCATGTCATAGTTCCCCCTTGGAGAATTGCTGCTGACAGTCAATGTGGAGCAATGATGATCGCTTAAACAACCTGCAGCAACAAATTGTGAGACACTTCACAAACCATACGTGAACCTTTCCCATTTATTACAGAGGCGAGTCGCAACGCAAAAGGTGGCAAACCACAGTTCATTTTAGGTCACAACCCATAGGTTAAGAAACTATGCTGTAAGTGAAGGCTAAAAAAAATTACAAGAAAAATGGAATCATAACACAGTGACTGGTGTTGCTAACAAAGAGTCCCCAAAAGTGATAATTACTCAAGGTTGAATCTTTTTTTGTTGATGAAACATGCTGAAAGTAATTTTTTCATTAATCTCTTACTGAGATCACAATGAATAGGAGTGACTGAGCATGACAAGTTTCAGCAATAGAGCCTCTACATTCTTTACATTCTATTAGTCTTTATGCCATGTTTATTGTGTGAGCAACCAAAAATGTCTGCTGTCACTCATAGTGTCTTGTGGTACAACTTTCAAATTTCTATAAAGACAGTGTGCACATTGTTGTGGCAGATAGGGGTGTATAGATGTCATTTTGTAAAGAGTTATTTTCCTTTTTGTGCAGTAATAAAGAAGATGAGTACTTATGAGTATATAATAAAACAACGAAGCATCGTGACTGCACGGGGACAGGATGGATATCCGGAGTCGTCACGGTCCACCCCAGTTGGTGCACTCTCTCTAGAGGTAAGAAAATTGATTGTGTTGAGATTGTACATTGTTACCACATTTGCTTAAGCTGCTTCCTTTTAATCATTCCCAAGTGTCCATAACCAATCCCAAATTTTATGATGTTCCTCATGTTCCCTTTTCTGATCTTTTACTGTAATATTCCAATCAGTTAATGTTAATATTCAGAACCATTCAATATGTTCAATTTAGTGTAATACTGACTTCAGTATAATGGGATGAGCTCCCTCACTGCATGATTCTAACCTCTTAACATCTTAGAAAGATCTGTGCGTTCCACTTTTTAGGAAAACACTAACCCAATACAGTCCTCCAGAGTCGCCCTTATCCAATAAGCCTTATTTAAGCTGTTGTTGTCATAGAATCGGATGCTGAATTGCCTCATGGGTTACATTGACTTCTGCCTTTGTTTCATCAAAGTTTTCAATCAGAACTTCATCCTGGGTTCCATATTTATACCTTTCTTCAATAGGTTTTGTGTTTCTTTGATTTTAAGCCCATTAGGTGGTTTAAATATGTCAGTGATGTCTTCTTTTACCCTACTTATGTTCTTTTAGTGCCCTTAAAGATAAGATCTCTTGTTTGTTTTTTATGATTAAATGCATTTGTTCTTTATAATACACCCAACATCAAACTTACAGGTATATACCTCACAGGTACAGTGGTGTGAAAAACTATTTGCCCCCTTCCTGATTTCTTATTCTTTTGCATGTTTGTCACACAAAATGTTTCTGATCATCAAACACATTTAACCATTAGTCAAATATAACACAAGTAAACACAAAATGCAGTTTGTAAATGGTGGTTTTTATTATTTAGGGAGAAAAAAAAATTCAAACCTACATGGCCCTGTGTGAAAAAGTAATTGCCCCCTGAACCTAATAACTGGTTGGGCCACCCTTAGCATCAATAACTGCAATCAAGCGTTTGCGATAACTTGCAATGAGTCTTTTACAGCGCTCTGGAGGAATTTTGGCCCACTCATCTTTGCAAAATTGTTGTAATTCAGCTTTATTTGAGGGTTTTCTAGCATGAACCGCCTTTTTAAGGTCATGCCATAGCATCTCAATTGGATTCAGGTCAGGACTTTGACTAGGCCACTCCAAAGTCTTCATTTTGTTTTTCTTCAGCCATTCAGAGGTGGATTTGCTGGTGTGTTTTGGGTCATTGTCCTGTTGCAGCACCCAAGATCGCTTCAGCTTGAGTTGACGAACAGATGGCCGGACATTCTCCTTCAGGATTTTTTGGTAGACAGTAGAATTCATGGTTCCATCTATCACAGCAAGCCTTCCAGGTCCTGAAGCAGCAAAACAACCCCAGACCATCACACTACCACCACCATATTTTACTGTTGGTATGATGTTCTTTTTCTGAAATGCTGTGTTCCTTTTACGCCAGATGTAATGGGGCATTTGCCTTCCAAAAAGTTCAACTTTTGACTCATCAGTCCACAAGGTATTTTCCCAAAAGTCTTGGCAATCATTGAGATGTTTCTTAGCAAAATTGAGACGAGCCCTAATGTTCTTTTTGCTTAACAGTGGTTTGTGTCTTGGAAATCTGCCATGCAGGCCGTTTTTGCCCAGTCTCTTTCTTATGGTGGAGTCGTGAACACTGACCTTAATTGAGGCAAGTGAGGCCTGCAGTTCTTTAGACGTTGTCCTGGGGTCTTTTGTGACCTCTCGGATGAGTCGTCTCTGCGCTCTTGGGGTAATTTTGGTCGGCCGGCCACTCCTGGGAAGGTTCACCACTGTTCCATGTTTTTGCCATTTGTGGATAATGGCTCTCACTGTGATTCGCTGGAGTCCCAAAGCTTTAGAAATGGCTTTATAACCTTTACCAGACTGATAGATCTCAATTACTTCTGTTCTCATTTGTTCCTGAATTTGTTTGGATCTTGGCATGATGTCTAGCTTTTGAGGTGCTTTTGGTCTACTTCTCTGTGTCAGGCAGCTCCTATTTAAGTGATTTCTTGATTGAAACAGGTGTGGCAGTAATCAGGCCTGGGGGTGGCTACGGAAATTGAACTCAGGTGTGATACACCACAGTTAGGTTATTTTTTAACAAGGGGGCAATTACTTTTTCACACAGGGCCATGTAGGTTTGGATTTTTTTTCTCCCTAAATAATAAACACCATCATTTAAAAACTGCATTTTGTGTTTACTTGTGTTATAGTTGACTAATGGTTAAATGTGTTTGATGATCAGAAACATTTTGTGTGACAAACATGCAAAAGAATAAGAAATCAGGAAGGGGGCAAATAGTTTTTCACACCACTGTATATCAAACCTCACAGGTGGTGCAGTTGTAGTGCTGCTGCTTTGCAGTAAGGAGATTTTGGGTTTGCTTCCCGGGTCCTCCCTGTGTGGAGAGTGCTTGGAGTAGTGAGAAAAGCACTATATAAATGTATAGAATTATTATTATTATAGTATCATGGAAAATGTCTTGCTTTCACACTGACCCTAAACCTTGGGGTTTTTGCTATGTAGGAACATATACTCCAGGCTGTAGCAATATATAGCACTTTAGCCTGGACAGAATCGTCAGCCATGGCATTCTCACTAGGCAGTTGGGGTATCAGCCACTGTTGCACCCTTGCTCATATAGTGCTGTTTGTCCCAAGACTACACTATCCACAGGCAATATTGAAGATGTCTCCACTCACCTCTACTGACCTAGACTTAATTAATGAGCTCTTATTTGCCAGGTGAGAAACCATAGCGGCAAAGTTGATCTGTTCTATTCAATACAATTTAAGTGTGGTACCATAAGCAGATACACAGGCCAAAGTACTGCACAAAGTATACAAACTTGGCTCTTGTAGCTGAAGCTGTATTAAGATGATCTTCATTTTCTGTCCAGATGGCAAGTCTTAGTTTCCCGAGTTTTTCTAGAGGCAGATTCACTGTATGTTTATGTCATTCTCAGATGGAAAAGAAGACAACCATCTAACTAGATTATATATCTGTTTTTAATATCTTCTATTAAGCATGTCCATCCCATGAGTGCTGAGTTATTCTAAACTTCAATAATACTCAGTAAATAATTAATATTCAAATATACCATCTGAATGGTTAAACCTTTTGTAAAATAGAAAAACTCACAATGAATTGTTAAACCTTAACCAAATCAAGCAAGAGTGCTAAAAAAAGACTAATTGTTAACATGTTGACTGTCACAATGAAAATAAAATAGGTAACTTTGTTCCTGATGCCAATGTAAAATCAGTGTGTTATTTTAATATACTAATAAAATTAATTTTATTTGGAGCAAAACTCACAATTAAAATGTATTTTCTCTAAAAAAAAAATCTCTATGCATTAACTTATAGTTGGTGCAGGGGACTGAAAATCCTTTGTACATGCCAGCTGAATGATAACCGTGCGAACCGTGGTCTCCTTACTACAAGGCGGCAGCACTACTATAGCATACCATGCCAGCCCTGCAATTGAATGCCGCAGTATCCATTTGTAACTGGTAATGGTGAGATGCTAATTGTTGTTGAGAAATATTCAGATGGGTGTGGTTTCTCATATGTAAATTGTCAGTCTGTCATTTTCTAAACCGTTTTATCCTGAACGGGTTCACGAGGGGTGCTGGAGCTAATCCCAACAAGCACAAGGCAGAAACAAACCCTGGACAGGGCACCATTCCATCGCAGGGCAAACACACACACACACACACCAACCACACAGACACAATGGCCAATTTAGTTTTAGCAATTAATCTAACTTGCATGTCTTTGGACTGTGGGAGGAAATGGGAGCACCAGGAGGAAACACAAGTAGATACAGGGAGAACAGGCAAACTCCACATAATGAGACCATGATGCCACCCATATGTACATTTTTTATTGGTGAGGAAAAAAAAAATTTATCCAAAATATGGCTAATAATAAAAAAACTAACTGAAAGTGAAATAATCTGTTCTGTGATACCAGATTTTTTTCATTCTTATTTTAGACACAAGCTATTTATATATTTTACTGACAAATATGCTCGAATTTGATGTTACGGCCCCATATACGATTTACGAGAAAACGAGCACATCCAATACTCTGAAAGATCATTTCTCCTTCTTGTTCTCTGTCTGCCTTTCTTTCTCTCTCTCACTTTGGTAGAAATCAGTCTCATTTCAGAAGAGGCCAATAGAATGTATTGTTATGATGATTTCTTTATTTGACAAACAGAGGAAACCATTGTGTATGATCACTATTTACCTGAGCCTTCTCCCCATATAAATATAGAAACCAAACTTTTACATCAGGATGAAACATTCAGCTGAAATCTATATGGTAGTTTTTTTTAAGAATATTTTTACAAGAATCATTGTCTAATCATACATAAGCTGCTGCTATAAACATGATGCATGAACAGATCCCATTTCAAGTTGCCACAATTATTATGCAACTCAATCATCTTTGTTTGGATGAAATTGTCTATTTCCAATTTCCTAGTCCAATGGAACGGTGGCATTGTGTGATAAACCCTAATTTGAGTACTTCTAGGAACTGTTTGTTTCTTTTTTGAACATTTTGGATATAATTTATTGTTTTATCATTTGATGGCAATGGTCCCATAGTGCCATTTTGGAACATTGTTTGCCATCTTTTTGTGAAGCTTTCTCATAGCCGCCAGCCACTGTTGCAAAGTGTGTTCCTGTACATGTGTGTTATGTTACAGTCAGAGTCTGTTCTCTGGCTTATTTTTTAATTCTTATTTTTCATATTTTTACTGCATTTATGTTGTGTGTGTTTATTATTTGGTATTCATGTACTGTGTTCTTAAGTTTTTATATGTTCCTTGAGTTCTGTGATTGGAGAACTAAGACGTGGGACCACTATGATATCACACCAGAGAGACAGCTTCCATCAGATTGTCAATAAAACTTATACGAGTTCATTATTGCAAGTGCTGTTTCCTGACTTTGTGAATTTCTTGATTTGTTTTGGATTCTGAATATTGGATTACAGATTGGCCTTAAGTTGCCTCTATTTTTTATAACTTTTTTTTTTTTTTTCTTGTGATAATCTCTTAATTTACAAAGATTCTTGTGTAGGATGTGTCTGTTCAGCCTAAAGGTAGACAGTAATCCTCTTTCTTGAAGGGTGTTTTGTATATTTTGGAACTATTTTAAGTATTTTATTGCTATCTTTCCATTTCTGGGCTTGTTTGGTCAAAAGTCTACCGGTGGTTGTTGGGGCTGGCTGCCTGGGGTAAGGCCTTATCTGGGTATGTCAGTGAAGGACCTGTGCTGCTCTGAGGGACACTGTAGGCCTCACACCCCTTTTTGCCATGTTTGTAACTCTGATTTACAACAACGTGAAGTGAAGGTCACTTAACAGTGATTATGTCACCCCGGGTTAGTCACCTGTGCACTGGATTGCAATAAATATCCATTTGGAAGATTAGCTTTAGTTAGGGAAATGATCATTATTCAATTTTAATGAACGTTTATTTTGTATTATTTTCATTGTAATTTCAATTTTCTGTTTTAGTTTAGATGTTAGATTTGATTACATCATTGGCCATATTTAACCCTGGGTGTTGTTCTCGTCTCTTACAAAACCTTTTTCTGTTCCATAGGGTTATTTATTTATTTCTATTTTCTGATCATTCTTTTTGCTGTCTAATAAATAATTTAAATATCCATCCTATCTGCTGTTCATAACATGTTGATTTAGCTCTCAATTTTCTTGCGGTTTATTCAGTTTTTGGTTGGATTTAATGGACATCTTTGGACTTTAACAGACAGCAAACCCAGTTGCTATTTTAAGATTAGTGTAGTATAAATTATCTTCTTCTTCTTCTTTCGGCTGCTCCCGTTAGGGGTTGCCACAGCGGATCATCTTCTTCCATACCTTTCTGTCCTCTGCATCTTTTTCTGTTACACCCATCACCTGCATGTCCTCTCTCACCACATCCATAAACCTTCGCTTAGGCCTCCCTCTTTTCCTCTTCACGGACAACTCTATCCTTGGCATCCTTCTCCCAATATACCCAGCATCTCTCCTTTGCACATGTCCAAACCAATGCAATCTCGCCTCTCTGACTTTGTCTCCCAAACGTCCAACTTGAGCTGACCCTCTAATGTAGTCATTTATAATTCTATCCATCCTCGTCACTACCCAGTGTAGTATAAATTATCAATTGGATTATTTCTTTGTCATCCTATGCCAAGGTGTTTTTCGAAAGGCTCTTTTCTTTGGGGGCTCACACAGCAGTACAATCCCCAAAGTTTGTGGATTGTGTTTGACTTAAGCAGAAACCAAAGTCCACCTTTAAAGGAAAGACATTTCTGTTGAAGTAGAATATAATGGGTCTTTGGATGTCTGATATTGTTTAAATGTACTCCTCCTCTACCTCTCTTTGAGCCCTGAACTTGATGGAAGTATTGCCTGTTGGACTGTCCACTCATTATGGCCATGGGACATCATCTTAAATGAATCTCACCTGTGAACGATTCTGTCCATTAGGGATAGCAAAGTCACTTTCATTGTGTCATTAGTCAGCTAATTTTACTGAAAAGTGTCCGTGGTCTTCAAAATCTAAACAACAACAACAACAACAACAACATTTATTTATATAGCACATTTTCATACAAAAAGTAGCTCAAAGTGCTTTACATAATGAAGAAAAGAAGAATAAAAGACAAATAAGAAATTAAAATAAGACAACCTTAGTTAACATAAGAAGGAGTAAGGTCCGATGGCCAGGGTGGACAGAAAAAACAAAAAAAAACTCCAGAAGGCTGGAGAAAAAAATAAAATCTGTAGGGGTTCCAGGCCACGAGACCGCCCAGTCCCCTTTGGGCATTCTACCTAACATAAATGAAATAGTCCTCTTTGTAGTTAGGGTTCTCACGGAGTCACTTGATGCTGATGGTTATACAGACTTCTGGCTTTTAATCCATCCATCATTGTTGGAACATCATGGTGCTTTGGGTAGATGGTGGTGGCACAAGCCACCACCAATAGGACACCGGAAAAGGAAACAGAAGAGAGAGTAGGGGTTAGTACAGATTTTGAATGGTTATTATAATGAATTGGATATACAGAGTGTCAGGATTAAATTACAGTGAAGTTATGAGAAGGCCATGTTAAAGTAATGTGTTTTCAGTAGTTTTTTAAAGTGCTCCACTGTATTAGCCTGGCGAATTCCTACTGGCAGGCTATTCCAGATTTTAGGTGCATAACAGCAGAAGGCCGCCTCACCACTTCTTTTAAGTTTTGCTCTTGGAATTCTAAGGAGACACTCAGTTGAGGATCTGAGGTTGCGATTTGGAATATAAGGTGTCAGACATTCCGATATATAAGACGGGGCGAGATTATTTAAAGCTTTAAAAACCATAAGCAGAATTTTAAAGTCAATTCTGAATGACACAGGTAACCAGTGTAGTGACATCAAAACTGGAGAAATGTGTTCGGATTTTCTTTTCCTGGTAAGGATTCTAGCAGCTGCATTCTGCACTAACTGCAAACGATTGATGTCTTTTTTGGGTAGTCCTGAGAGGAGTGCATTACAGTAATCTAGTCGACTAAAGACAAACGCATGAACTAATTTCTCTGCATCTTTCGATGATATAAGAGGTCTAACTTTTGCTATGTTCCTTAGGTGAAAAAATGCTGTCCTAGTGATTTTATTAATATGCGATTTAAAATTCAGATTACAATCAACGGTTACCCCTAAGCTTTTTACCTCCGATTTGACTTTTAATCCTAATGCATCCAGTTTATTTCTAATAGCCTCACTGTATCCATTATTGCCAATCACTAAGATTTCGGTTTTTTCTTTATTTAATTTGAGAAAGTTACTATTCATCCATTCTGAGATACAGGTTAGACATTGTGTTAGCGAATCAAGAGATTTAGGGTCATCAGGTGCTATTGATACATACAGCTGTGTGTCATCAGCATAGCTGTGGTAGCTCACGTTATGTCCCGAGATAATCTGACCTAATGGAAGCATGTAGATTGAGAAGAGCAGCGGACCCAGGATAGAGCCTTGTGGAACACCATATAGAATATCATGTGTCTTTGAGTTATAATTACCACAACTAACAAAGAATTTTCTCCCTGCCAGGTAGGATTCAAACCAGTTTAAGACACTGCCAGAGAGGCCCACCCATTGACTAAGGCGATTCTTAAGAATATTATGATCAATAGTGTCAAATGCGGCACTCAAATCTAAGAGGATGAGAACAGATAAATGGCCTCTGTCTGCATTTACCCGCAAGTCATTTACTACTTTAACGAGTGCAGTTTCTGTGCTGTGATTTGTTCTAAAACCTGACTGAAATTTATCAAGAATAGCATGTTTATTGAGGTGCTCATTTAACTGCATAATGACTGCCTTCTCTAGAATTTTACTTAAGAAAGGCAGGTTAGAGATGGGTCTATAATTTTCAAGAGAAGAGGGGTCGAGATTATTTTTCTTAAGTAGGGGTTTAACTACCGCAGTCTTAAGACAGTCTGGGAAGACCCCCGTATCTAATGACGAATTTACTATGTCAAGAACATTATCAATAAGCACACCCGATACTTCTTTGAAAAAATTTGTTGGTATTGGGTCAAGGGCACAGGTGGATGGTTTCATTTGAGAAATTATTTTATGCAAATCAGGTAAATCTATCCTAGTGAAAGACTCTAATTTATTTATTATGGAGTACTGGGGTTTCGGGGGATCCTTAGTGTTGGGGAGATATACTATGTTATTTCTAATATCATTAATTTTTTGATTGAAAAATACAGCGATAGCCTCACAGGTTTTACTGGAAGTACTTAGGAGGCATTCCTTTGAGTTACCTGGGTTTAACAGATGATCAATTGTCGAAAATAAGACTCTGGGATTACTAGCATTGTTATTTATAAGCTTAGAGAAATAGCAGCGCCTCTCAAGACGGACTGTGTTATTGTATTCTGTTATTTTAACTTTTAATATCTCATAGTCAATAGTTAGTTTAGTCTTCCTCCATTTACGCTCAGCTCTACGGCATGTTCTCTTTAAATCAGACACTCTTTGGGTCTTCCAAGGTATAACAATGCTATAAGATTTTTTAACTGTCTTTTCAGGTGCAACTATGTCAACAGCAGCCCTCACTTTAGTATTAAATCTTTCCACCTTACTATTTACATTCTCCTCGCTATTATAGTTGGCACTATAAACGGACTGATTGGTTAGAATGTTTGTAAGTTTTAAAGTTGCTGATGAGTCAAAGAAGCGTTTTTTAACAATATGCTTCTCATGAGTGTTTTCTATCATTATTTCTATATTAAAAAGTAGAAGAAAATGGTCTGAAAGACCCGTATCAATGACCTGCTTTATATCAACTTTTAGTCCTTTAGTAATTACTAAGTCTAACGTATGACCTGCTTTATGTGTAGGCTGATTAACGAGCTGTCTCAAATCAAAAGAGTCCAGGAGGTTCATAAATTCTTTTACTTTTTGGTCACATTGATTATCTACATGAAAATTAAAGTCGCCGACTATTAAGAGTGTGTCATACTTCGTAATTAAGATTGACATCAAGTCAGAGAATTCCTCAAAGAAAGACGCGTTGAATTAGGAGGTCTATACACGGATAATACTAGAACGTGAGAAACTCCCTGAATAACAATGGCGAGATACTCAAAAGACTTGAACTTACCAAAACTGATATTTTTACATTTTAACCGGCTAGAGTAAATGTTTGCTAGCCCTCCACCTCTCTTTCCTTGGCGATCAGCACGAGTAAAACTGTAATCCGGAGGCGCAGATTCGATTAAAACAGCTGCGCCATCTGAGCTAAGCCACGTTTCACTTAGTGCAATAAAATCTATTTTTTTTTTCACTAATAATGTCGTTGATAAAAAACGTCTTGTTAGTTAAAGCTCTAATATTTAATAGTGCCATATTCAATGTTTCGGAGGAGCAGAGATGAATACTATGTGCGTTATTGATATAGGGAACAGGAATTAAGTTATTTTTATTAGCGCCGCTCTGTGTGTATTTTTTATTTAATCTATGATCTGTTTTTACAGTTTTAATACATTGTTCATCTAAAGTAGTAACTTTAATTAAATTATTGGCGTTTATGCCGTATTGCCTAGATTTTCTATGTGCATTAAGATTGGTTATTACAGTATTTATGTTGCGCACTTTTATGGAAGATTTTTTTAAACAATTATCATGACCAAACACAGGAGTGGCATTTCGGAAGGGGTTAAAAGCAGAGATAGATAGTCAAGATAAACGAATTACCTTCGATATGTTTTCGGAGAGGACCCGGGCGCCGAAGCTGTTCGGATGCAGGCCATCTCGCTTGAAGAAACAACAATGTTGACAAAGTTTAGTGGAGTTGGCTTGCATTAAGTGTTTGCTAGTATGGTAGCTTGGCTTTTATTTTAGAGAACATATACATCTGAAGAAGGCTTCTGGCTCAGGAGTGGCCTAAAATATAAGAGTGAAAGGGCTTGTAGACATGCTTGGGTCTAAATAATATATGCAATTAATGATTATACCTTTGTAGCATTGTGGTGATAGCAAAGGACAAAATATTTGTTCTAATGCAGATATCATTTCCCAAAACAAAACAGGTCCCAATGTCTGTTGAGACGGCCATTGATTGTGATGCACCCTTATCTGCCAGATCCAGGTTTGTACGCTAGCACAGCAATATTTCTACATGCACATTGCACACAATAAATGAAAACAAATTACACGTTGTTTTTTTTTATTTCTGCAGTGCCTTTAAGTATCGAGATAACATGCAAGTTTCAGCACGACAGTCAAATAGCACCTATATGGAGGTAAGCAAATTCATTCAAATTTGGGGACATTTCATACTGGCATGGTTCCTCAAAGGAGGGTATTGGGACAGTGCATTTCTTCAGGGCAAACTCCTTTCAGGCATTGCTTTTTTGGGATGAAGTTAAACCAAAACTTCTAAACCCATACATAGAATCAATGGTATTTATTTTCTGTTAAGAATATGCTAGGCTCACTCTGACTTGTTTTCTGTTGTTAATTTTTAAAAATATTTTATTGTTACCAACTTTGGTGACATCATTGCTTTTTCATTGTCACACATCAGGTCTTATGTAGTGGAATGGTTCACTTCAAATTGTTTGGAGATCTTTTTAATAACTTTCCCAGAATCAAAAACATCTATAACCTTCTTTCTGAAGTCCTCAGAGAGCTCTTTTGGTCAAAGCATGGTGGCAACACACACTTTACCAACAAAGAGCAAACCAAACTAAATGTCTGAGGTTGTAATAAGACGGGTGCAGACAAAATTCTCTCTAATGATGTTCTAATCATTTGATTCTAATGTTAGGTATATGAGGTAGTGATAAATGTAAGGGTGGACTTACTTTTTCCACAGACTAAATTTGCATTTATATATATTTTTTAAATATATAATTGATTACAAAATGTAAATGTTGCATGATATTTGTTATATCACCTTTATAGAGATACTGTTTAAATGAAGATCAAATAGCGACATGTCCACATATGTTAAAAATAAAAATGTGTACTTCTTTTTCACATTTGAATAAAAGAAAACAACCTTTAAATAGTTGGAAATGGCATAAATAAAATATGCATTGTGGAATAAAGCGCTCTATAGCGCCCCGTTGAACCCACCAGACAGACGTCCCAGACACACGTGTAAAAGCACAAGAAGATTCTTTTAATATTTTCTTCAATAAAGTGCACAAAGCACCGCACACTCCACAGTTCTCCAATAATAAATCGATACAATAATCAATAACAAATACACTCCTCCAACTCCCAGCAGCTCCGTCACACTCCCACCCAACTTTGGCTCGATCTGCTGGGGTTTCCCATAGTCCTTTTAAAGTCTCTGATCCGGAAGTATTCCGTCTCTGGGTCAAACACCTTCTTCAGGTGTCCCGGAAGTACTGTGGGTTTCTGTCCTCGTGACTCCTAAGTACTTCCGGGTTAACGTCACCATAATAGTCCTCGGGTTCTTGGTGAGCTCCCCCTGGCGGCACCCAACAGGGCTGAAGAACCGGACTCCACGTCCCATGCTGCCCTGCGGGAATCCGGGGAACCATTGCTGTCCAGGGGAGCTGCCATCTAGCATCCCGAGGGATGTAGTGTCCTAAAAAGGCTCTTTCTCTTAGTTGAGGGATGTCCCGGCCAGACTGAAACGCAGGCCGTCCATCACAGCAGCTATTGTACATTCCTTTCTCTACAATCTGTATGTACATGATTAAAAAATAAAGATGGGAATGTGATGTACTGTAAAATAAACTAAGTTTATTTGCGCTGCCAGTATGTGAGGCTTTACGCCTGACGTCCAGCGCTGGTTTGGTGCTGCTGCTGCTGCACCGCCACTTACTTACTGACTGAGCTCCACAAGAAGAATCTAAAGCTTTTATATTTTATTTTTCTTTTTTTTTCCCCAGATGAGACTTCTAGTCATCACTTCCCCTCCTCTTGCACTTAAAATACAGTCCACCTTTAGCCATTACAAGCAAGATTCATCATCTTCTCTTGTATTTATTTACAAAAACTAATCTTTTAAAAGTAATCACAATGCATTTACATTCTTATGCATTAACAAGTGCAGTAACACGCTTTCTCTCATCTCCGTGTCCCACTTTTTCCATCATCCATTGACACATTTTTCACATTAATCTTCTCATGGTAAGAAAACGGCTTTCATTAATGAAATCAAGTGTCATGAATTTACTGCCATGTATTTGTTTAATAAATTCAATCAAATGCTCAGGCATTGTACTGTATAATCTTTCATTTTTAAGTAAAAGAAATGTATTAGGGTGGAAAATTAGTGATGATTACTCCCCCTTAATCTGCAATTTATTAAGGATTTGCAACAAAGTTCAATTCTTGTTCTAACATGTATTGACAATATTGTTTCACCTGTAACATATCTTCTTGCAGATGATACTGTTTTTTTGTTTTTTTTACTCTAATGAATTCATTTTAAATGGATGATGCTTCTGTACTTTGACTTAAACGCTAGGCAAGTAGTCCAAAAATTTAAGCAACATCTGTAAATGAATGCAAAAAATGTATAGAAATTAATAAGTGCACACCAGAAGCGCCAATATGGACAAACCGCATGAAGAATATTGATTTTAAGGCTGATGCATATGTATGTGTTTATACCTGTAATACAGCATCCATTTTCATACTACAGTTCAGTATGCAAGCATGTTTGCCATTTTCTTCATCTCCATCACTTGGCAAATTACATATTTTTGATATCTGTTTATCATTGCCAATTTTAACTCATGTCCAAGCATATGTAACCAAGTTTAAAGAAACCTTGAGAGCAAAGGTTAAAGTAAAATCTCCTGATACAGAAAAGCAAGGAAAACTTGTTCCTAATGAAGACTGATGAAGTGTTTACTGGAAAAATTATGAATAAGGAAGTATTTTCTGCTTACATTTATTTACTTAATTAAAAAAGGAGTTACATAAGCTTACAAGTATAAAGTGCCTTCAGAAATTATTCACACCTCTTCACTTTGTCAGCATTGTGTTACATTGCAGTCTTATGCTAAAATCAGAGAAATACATTTTTCCCCCCAACATTAAGCAGCACTCCGTTCTCCACAGTGACTAGGCAAAAACAGGATTTTAGCAATATTTTGGAAATTATTAAAAAAATGAAATATCACAATGGCACAAGCATTCAGGCCCTTGGCTGCATCACTTGAAATGTGTCTCAGCTGCATCCCGTTCTTTTAATCATCGTTGAGATGTTTCTACACCTTGTTTGGAGTCCCTCTGTGGTCCTGATTAGGAAAGGAAGGCACACACCAGTCTATAAGAAGGTCCCACAGTTGAGTAAAAGCCAAGCCATGAGGTCAAAGGAATTGCCTTTAAAGCTGAAGAGACAGGATTGTATCAAGGCACAGATCTGGGGAAGGCTACAAAAAAATCCTGCAGTATTGAAATTTCTCAAGAGCATAGTGGCCTACAAAATTCTTAAACTGAAGAAATTTGGAACAACTAGGGTCTTCCTAGAGCTGGCCATCCGGACAAACCGAACAATCAGGGGAGAAGGGCCATTATGAGAGAGGTGATCAGGAATCCAATATTTGCACTGGTTGAGCTCCATAAAACCTGTGTGGAGATAGCTGAAACTTCTAGAAGAAAATCCACCACTGCAACACTCCACTAATCTGGGATTTATTGTAGATTGGCCTGAGGAAACATGAAAGCCTGGTTGGAGTTTGCAAAAAGGAACCTAAAGGACTCTTAGACTGTGAGTACCAAGATTCTCTGGTCTGATGAAACTGGGATTGAACTGTTTGGCCTGAAATCTAAGCATCATGTCTGGAGGAAACCAGATACCACTTGTCAAGTGTGTAATATCATTCCAATAGTGAAGCATGGTGGTCACAGCATGATGCTATGGAGTTCCTTTTCAGCAAGGAGACTAGTCAGGGTTGAGGGAAAACTGAACAGAGAAAATTACAGAGATATCTTTAATGAAAACCTGCTCCAGAGTGCTCTGAACCTCAAACCAAGCCAAATGTTTGTCTTCAAACAAGACAATAACACTAAGCACAAAGCATAGACCATACAGGAGTAGCTTAGGGACAACTCAGGGAATGTACTTAAGTGACCCCACAAGATCCCAGACTAGAATCCAGTTAAACGTCTCTGGAGATACCTGCAAATAGCTACTGTCCAGCTTGACAGAGCTTTAAGACTAGTGATTGGTGTTTCGTGAACAATTTGTTCTTATCGAATGTCTCCTTTCAGTGAATCAATTCATGAGCATGAACGAATCAGTTCAGCAAAACTCTATGGGAGCAATGATAAAGCTCATGCATGTCCTGCATGATGTTGTCATTATCTTATGTTATACTGCAGCTGCCCATTAGTGGATGTGTAAAGCACATGCGCAAGAACCACCTGATTAATGAGTCTTGACTCATTTCATTCGTGAGAGAGTCACTACCCAAAAATCAGTCTAACGATTCTTATTTATTTGATTTGTGAATGAATGATTACGAATTGCACAATTCTCATTTACTTGTGATTCTGTAATGTAACCTCTTATTTTAAATATGCATCTTAAACGTGTTGCTTTGTGTATGGAAACAGCAATGGCATATGAATTATCATGTTAAATATATAATGAACTATATTTTATATATAACTAATCCTATATTTATAGATAATGAGTTAAATATAAATTAACAAGCAATAATATTAATGATAAATTTATATATGCACAAAAAACATAAATCAGGTCAGGTCAGGTTGGAGAGCATGCACTAGTATAGCATATTACCGCACCCACCAGACGACTAAACATCTCTGGATCCTGGTTGACAAGGCAGGCAGACATGCAGTCCAGTCCCACCCTCCGGAAATGACCATCTATGTCTCGCAGCCAGGTGTTATGTGGGCGTCCCCTTGGCCTGGTCCAGCTGCTCAGGTCCTCACCAATGAGGATCCTGCGAGCCGACTCACCCTGAGGGAATTGCGCCATATGACCGTAGTGCCGTAACTGACGCTCCCTCACAATGCAGGTTATGTGCCTCATTCGGGACTCCATGATCAACCACTCATTCGACACAAAGTCAAACCAACGGTACCTAAGGATTTTCCGAAGAGACACAGTACAGAAGGAGTCCAGTCTTCGTCTCAGGTTACTAGATAGCGTCCATGTTTCGCAACCAAGACAGGAAGCACCAGGACTCTAAAGACTTGGACCTTCGTCCTTTTGCACAGATATTGGGAGCGCCACACACCCCTTTCTAGCGATCTCATGACCCCCCCCATGCTCTCCCAATCCGTGACTGACTTCATAAGAAGAGTCACCAAACACATGAATGTTGCTGCCAAGACATGAAACTTATATATTTGTGGTGCAATCAGAGGGAATCATGGGACTACAGTATAAACAATCCTTAAAAATGAATCAAAAGAATCGATTCACTTAAACGGGCAGTTTGAAAGAATCAGTGCAGTAAATTGCATCGAAATGACGTTACTACTTAAAAGTCTCTGCAAAGATTAATGGCAGAAATTCCAAAATCCAGGTGTCTGAAGCTTGTCATGTCAGACCCAAGAAGACTTGGAATTGCTATTAAAGGGGCTAACTAATTAAAACTAAGTACAGAGAATAGGGTCTGAATACTTGTGTTAATGTGAAAGAAAATTTCCATACTTCTATGGGTCATTGAGTGTTGCCTGATGAAGGGTAAAATATAATTTAAATTATTTTTAGCACAATACTGCAACATAACCAAATGTGAAAAATGTGAAAGGGTCTGAATATTTTCTTAAGGCGCTGTATTTATAAGCATTTAAGTATACAAGTTACATGTATACATAAAAGCATGTAAGCATATAAGTTATTTTTCCATTTTCCCATCTTTCCTTTGCCCTTACAGCTGTACATGCTGTGCACCCGTTCAGTATTGTAGCCTTCCTTCTAGCTGTTCTGGCTAGAAGTGAAATGGTCATACTGTTTAACTGGTAGTCTTGTAAAGCCTGGCCCACAGGTGTCTCAATGGTTACAAACGTTATTGCCAAAAACTATTCAGTAAGTATACCGGGTGGAAGACGAGAGGAAAGGAATAAAAATGGAGCGGGGAGTCGGAAAAGCAACGACAGCGTTGGGGCAGTGAATATGGACAGTGGGAGAATGAAAGTGAGAGTTAGTCAATCTGTAAAAGTTCAGCAGTTGTATGGTAGGACCGAGTAAGCTGCTTTTTCCATCACCTGATAGTCATTCATTTCAGTGGCGGCGGATGTACATTTTTTTGTGGTCCTGTTATGGGGGGCCCACCACACGAGGATTGTGTGACTACTGTTGTCTTCTTCAGTGGCAGGCGTTTGCAAAGTCGCTCCAGGAGGACCGCGGTGGCTTCAGGTTTTCATTCCAACTCAACTGTTTCATTAGAAACCAATTATTACCAATCTCAGATTTTATGTAAGTTGAATGACTTTTTAGACTAATGTTAGGTTCTTATATCGTAGACATTTTCATTTCCAAGGATCTCATCCAAGTGATTTGAAGCTTAAAACGGATCATGTTCAGTCTGTCACATTTTTCTCTTAAGTGTTTTATTAAACCAAATAGTGTGTGATAAACACACAGAGGTGTAAATGGAAACAAGTTAGATGGGGAACTGCTGGCTCCTTTGTCCTTTACATCTAATTGCTAATAAGGAGCCATTAAAAACAGCAAATGCAGCTGTCTAGGATTGAAATAAGCAATTAAGGGTGGGGAACCTTAACAAGTAAGACCACTAAGATGAAGAAGAAAAATGTCACTTGAGCAATAAGGGCTTCGTCAGCAATGATTGACTTCTCATTAAGAAACTACAAATACCTGCAGCCACTGCGGCCGTCCTGGAATGACATTGCCCCCCCTTGTTCAATGCGGTTGCCTCAATTACTTTTTTATTTTTATGTCAAGTTCTTTTTGCATGAGTACAAGGTGTCACCTGATCAAAGCACCGTGATGTCCTTACATTGATGGATTAAAGGCCAGAAGTCCACATGACCGTCATCATCAAGTTCTTCCATGAGAACCCTGAATACAATGAGAACTGATTGAGGTCATTTATGTTAGGTAGAATGCCTAGAGGGAGCTGGGTGGTCTCGTGGCCTGCAGATTTTATTTTTTTCTCCAGCTGTCTGGAGTTTTTTTTTTTTTTCTGTTCCCTCTGGTCATCGGACCTTACTTTTATTCTATGTTAATTAGTGTTCCCTAATTTTAATTATTTATTTTGTCTTTTTTCACTTTCTTCATCATGTAAAGCACTTTGAACTACATTGATTGTATGAAAATGTGCTCTAGAAATAAATGTTGTTGTATTCAGAAAAAAATAATGTGTTTTTTTTTTTCCATAGGAATATCACATTTCAAAAACCATTAGTCCTCCGGGTGACAGTGCTCATTACAACCAAAAACAGGCCACACACACATTATCAGGTATGTTTAATTCTAATGGCTCCTGTAGTCCTTTTCTAGGTTTTCTATTCATTATTAAGCACTTTGTACTGCTGTAAATGAATAGGCATCTCCCACTGAGGGTAAAGCTTCAATGAAATGCAGTCATAATATTTCGTTTTTCTTTTACTCATTCCTATTATAAGTTGAACCAGAATTTGCTTTTATTTTTGATTAACTCTTGTTCTTTGGGTCTCTTATTAAGAAGACACAACAAGAGAAAGTTTGGCAAGCTCAGGGACCAGCTGGAAGACACTTACGAGAAGTCAGATGGAAAGAGTGGACAAAACTGAAGATCCACCAACAGTTCGGTACTCCGACCCGAAGGAACACGTCACTGCTCGCTCCGCCCATCCACAAGAGCATGTCCAGAGTTTGAGCTCCTCACGCACAAGTACTTTCTAAAAGATGATGGCTGCTGATTGGGAGATGAGTTTACTCGTGTGGTGCAAACATGTTCGTTTTTAGAGAATCGTGCTCTGCGTCATCACGTGCAACACTGAGACATTACCAGCACTGTGCCAGTCTTGTCCACAGTTTACATTCATTATTTTGTGTCTGACTTTATTCTCTTGCAGCAAGAGGTCTATTGAAGACATACCAAAACCAGGAGCGGTTTTGCACTTTTTTTTCTTAAAGAAACACAGATGACAGTATTTATTTATATATTTATTTTCCAAAAAGAAAATAATCTTTAGCTTGTATGTATGGAACTAAGGGAGCAGCAAAGTCGTGGTAAATTTTACTAAAGCTTAACAGGCATTTTATTTTCTTTTACGCCATCCAAAGTGCAACATGTGACCAGTAGGTGGCGCTACATTGCTTATGAGTTCAGGAGTTTAAATTGCTGGCTTTGTTTGAGTAGCCACTGAATTGCTTTCAATGCCATATAAAATTACATTTATTTTTATATATTTTATATGTTTCCTAAGTAATAAAATTGTTTCATTGTATTTGATATAAAAAATGTAAAATCCATATGAATACACTTTGATTTTTTTCATTTACATTTATATGTATTGGATTACAAAATGTATCCATTATTTTTCTCTGATTCAAGAACAAAAAAATTCTACACATTTATATCTTCATCATAAGAAAATGAAAACTGACAGCTTTAAAGGAATACTCCACCCAAAAATATGTTTTTTTATATTTTACTTACCCTAAATAGTTTGTATTGATGGCCGAGAAAATTTTAATGTCATGTTTTCATGCAGAATGAAAACAATGGTGGCCAGTTCTGTACAATGGCAGATGGTGTGAAAATCCATCCATCCATTATCCAACCCGTATATCCTAACTACAGGGTCACGGGGGTCTGCTGGAGCCAATCCCAGGCAACACAGGGCGCAAGGCAGGAAACAAACCCCGGGCAGGGCACCAGCCCACCGCAGGGCACACGCACACACACACCCAGCACACACTAGGGACAATTTAGGATCACCAATGCACCTAACCTGCATATCTTTGGACTGTGGGAGGAAACCCACGTAGACACGGGGAGAACATGCAGACTCCACGCAGAGAGAACCCGGAAGGCAAACCCAGGTCTCCTTACTGCGAGGCAGCAGCGCTACCACTGTGCCACCGTGCCGCCCGGTGTGAAAATTATTCATGGAAACAAGGCAAACAAAATCCACGTTTCAGTTATCCACATGAAAATTGCATTATTGTTTGCTAAAATATTGTGCTAGAATTTTATTACTTCTGCAATAATTGGTGCACATCATAAACAGGAAACTAAAGCTTCATGGGACTCATGAAGACCTGCATCTCCCCCTTATTCGTTGGTCAAGAGTCCGGTCTTCAGTTCAAAAAAGTGACTCCCATGCAGATTTAGTTTCGTGTTTATGATGTATGCTGATTTTTAGTAATTCATAATATTTTAGCAAAAGGGCATGAATTTTGCACATTTTGAGAATGCAAATGGATAACTGACATGTGGATCATGCAACACGAGTAATGTGAGATATATATATTTTTTTTGTCTCCTTTCCATCAATGTTTTTCACTTAGTTTGCCAAGGTACAGCATTTAGTCGCTATTTGTTTTTAATATAACAAACTTTTTTCTCTTCATTTTGCATGATAACATGAGAAAAAAAATTTTTGGCCACCACCACAAAGTAAATAACATTTTTAGCATTTATGGGTTGAGCTTTCCGTTAAGGTTGTGCAAGCCATGCATGTTGATGTGTGTGCAGTATATTTTATTTGTCTGAAAATCTAAAGTTGGTCCATTTCTTTTTGACAAAGGTGGTTTCAAACATCTTGTTTGAGCAGGTTGCTCTCTGCATGGACTTCTCTTTCGCTGCTGTATTATATTTTATACTAATGTCTCACAATGTTCCTTCACAGAAAACTATAAGAGTAGAGCGAGCATTGTTGACTGGATGCTATCTTGCACATGCTAGTTGAATCATAGTAAATGAGTTATGTTGGTTTAATTGTTTTCATCAAAACTTTTTATGTTCTTATTAAGTCCTGAAATGGTTATAAGGGTGTACTTCTCGGGCGCTGTCATCTACTACTTCCCTGCAGGATTCTAATGGATAGCAACACAGTGCCATACAGGAAATCCAAAGAAAAGATTTAGATTGTATATTGCCAGCTCATACCAAAGTGACACTTTAACATTGGCAGACATGCCAGATATCCAATAAATAAACAGGTGTTATCCAGTTTGTTACAGTGTGTCATGCAGAGATGCGCACTGCCCACTCAAACTGGAGTCTAGCTGCAGAATTCCCAAGCTCCACTGGACAACCGATAGGGCTGCACATTTATATCACATGGTTTACACACTGGGAAATCTGAGAAAGGTGAGAGTATAGCTGACATCACTACATGACAGTGTAACTAACTACCTGAGACACCCCAATACAAGACACAACTACTCGACAGTTCTAATATTCGTGAGTCAGATAACCGTAATACAGAACAACCCTAACCTAAACCTAAACCACAGCGAAAGGATATTTTATGACAAAACAAAGCATGAAGTATGTCTTCAAAATGGGTGTGCTGAGAAAGACACGAATGAGTGGGAGTATCGTGTAACATCATTGACATATAATGCAAAGGTTGCTAAACATGTGCCATTTGATTGGCTCTTCAATGGAGTGGAGCTCTGGAGGTCTGCAGCTGGACACTTTCCCAAAGATTAGCCTCAGTGAGTTTAACTGAGCAAACTGAGAGTAATCGGTGAGGTAGAGTAGCAGTGTGAAAATCCAAGCAGGAATAAGCCATGCTGGGAATCTTGAGCAGGGGAAAATGATGTGCTTTGTTAGAAAGAAAATCTGCGATACTAAGATATTTGAAGTATGTTTCATGAAAGACAAAACTATATAAATCATCCCTTATAGGTTAATCCTACATTCTCTTTTAATTTGAAAAGTTACGAGATTTAACTGTAGGCACTTTTATGTGGCTGGGTGCTTTGCTTCATTTTCAGGGTTTTTGTTAAGATATAAATCTGAATCTCTTACATATTTTTTTTATTTTAAATAAATTATTTGAATGTACTTTGTGTAGACTGTCATCTTGTTATGGGTTTTCTATGAAATAAATTTATTGTGCAATATTAAAAATAGTCATACCCAGGATTTGAGTTTGGAATCATTGGTTTTAGGATTTATAGAACGTTTTCAGTCTAGTTTTCTATTTTGTCAATGCCTTAGTGAGTTAGTGTAATTTGTTATTTTTATTTATCGTTACGTTCCATGGATGCCCGCATCTTGTGGGTTACTTTGCCTAGGCGCAGTTCCAGGTTGCCAAGGTTATTTTCATTACATTTACAAATGTCCTTTCTGCCCTGGGTTAAATATCAGCTGGTTGTAGAATTGTTTATCTGTCGTTTGGATAACAAGACTAAAAAGCTGTTTGTGATTGCGTCTCTCTTATTTATCTATCTCTGATCTTGAATTATTTCTTCTTCTTTTGGCATCAATCCCAACGGTAGCGCTACAAGACAGGAACTAACTACAAATGGTCTGCCAATCCATTGCAAGGCACACACAAATACATGCTCCCACTGGGCCAGTTTAGAGCTGCCGCTTTTCCAAAGATGAAAATGGTGAAGAGGCAGAGAAAGGATAAAAGTAAGGTGGAAAGAATTTAGATCTGGAATTATGATTAATGCTCAATCATTTTCAGATTAAATGGTTTAACTGTTGCCCCTTTTTTTGCAAGTCATGGTGCATTCTGTCATGTGGCATTTAGTGAATTGTGCAGTACTGGCTTAAACTTATTTCAGATGCTGTTTTAATGCTGGACAGACTTCATCTGATATCATGAGATGCAGTGGGGGGAAAAAGCATAGAGATGGACTGGACATTTATGTGAATGAGCAGTGGTGTAAAAGTGTGCACATTATAATTCAAGCTAAAATGTAGAGAAAAGCCAAGCAAAATGACCCCTTTTATTGGCTAACTAAAAAGATTACAATATACAAGCTTTCATCATCTTGCCTGAAGAAGGGGCCTGAGTTGCCTCGAAAGCTTGCATATTGTAATCTTTTTAGTTAGCCAATAAAAGGGGTCATTTTGCTTGGCTTTTCTCTACATTCATAATGGCTAACAACAACAAAAACAACAACAATATTTATTTATATAGCACATTTTCATACAAAAAGTAGCTCAAAGTGCTTTACATAATGAAGAAAAGAAAAATAACAGACAAAATAAGAAATTCAAATAAGACAACATTAGTTAACATAGAAAAGGAGTAAGGTCCGATGGCCAGGGGGGACAGTAAAAACAAAAAAAAAATTCCAGAAGGCTGGAGAAAAAAAATAAAATCTGTAGGGGTTCCAGGCCACGAGACCGCCCAGTCCCCTCTGGGCATTCTACCTAACATAAATGAAATAGTCCTCTTTGTAGTTAGGGTTCTCACGGAGTCACTTGATGCTGATGGTCATACAGACTTCTGGCTTTTAATCCATCCATCATTGTTGGAACATCATGGTACTTTGAGTAGATGGTGGTACAACACCCTAGTACTACAAAGCTAAAATGTGTAATCTAGACACTGAAGTACTGACTAGGCCTAGGGAGACAAATTGCATCATCCTGATTACTGTAATGCAGTGGAATATTCCATCCCACCATCCAGCTTCTGAACCCGCTTATCCAGGGCAGAGAGTCTACCCCAGCAGGCATTGGGTGCCAAGCAGGATCAACACTTGAACAAGGCGCCAGTCCATCGTGGGAGAAACACACACACGCTCGCAGCCTTTGAAATTCTACCCTGTGCAAACAGAGACTCCACAAGAGAAATTATTCACTTTGTTACCAACACTCTAAATGAATTATTCCAACCTGCAGTTATAATATGTGGTCAACTTCAACCAGGTGACTTTAAAGAACAATGGTGAACTTAAATCAGTATGAGTAACGTTGCACAACTGGGGACAAGCCTGTTATTAGATGGGAACAGATCTCTTATTACCCAAGCCTTAAGTTCCTGTGTGCTTTTTTTTTATGGGGGGGGGGAGGTGTCGTGTTATTTGTTATAATATTTATATTTTTGTTGATCTTTGGTAAAGAATCTATCTATCTACAGTGCCATCCATAATGTTTTTGATAAATACACAGTTTTCCTTGATTTACCCCTCTGCTCCTGTTAAAAATTACAAATCAAACAGTTCAGACGTGATTAAAGTGCACATTTCAGACATTAATTTCCATACATTTTGGTCACACCATCTAGAAATGACAACACTTTTGGTGTTTGGTCCCCCATTACCCCTCTGAGGTGCTTGATAAATATGGGCACTGGATTCTTACTCTGCCACTCCAGGATATTAACATCATCATTTTCATCCATTCCTGTGTAGCTTTGGCTTTATGTTTAAGATCTTGGTCTTTCTGGAAAACAAATCTTCTCCTAAGGTACAAGTTTCATATAAACTGCTTCAGGCTTTCATCCAGACCAACCCTAAATTTTGCTACATTCGTTTTACCGTCACAAGCTGTCCAGGAACTCCTGCGGTGATGCATCCACATATCACAATGCTGCCCCCACCATGTTTTACATAATATGCTGTGTTCAAACATGGCCTTCAATCTGATGGGTTAAAGCTGAATTTTGGTCTTACTGGACCACAGAACCTTCTTCCAGCTGACTTCAGAGTCTCCCATGTGCCTTCTGGCCAACAGACTTCTTTTGGTTCAGTCCCCCTTCATGGCTATTTTCTATGAAGAAATGTTCTAGTAAAGATAAATATTATACATATCTGGACAGTTTAACATCTGTGGCAGAGCGACGGGCGCTGAGCAGACTCCTGTCAATCATGGAGAATCCACTGCATCCACTAAACAGTGTCATCTCCAGACAGAGGAGCAGCTTCAGTGACAGACTGCTGTCACCGTCCTGCTCCACTGACAGACTGAGGAGATCGTTCCTCCCCCACACTATGCGACTCTTCAATTCCACCCGGGGGGGTAAACGTTAACATTATACAAGTTATTGTCTGTTTTTACCTGCATTATTATCAATCTTTAATTTAATATTGTTTTTTGTATCGGTATGCTGCTGCTGGAGAATGTGAATTTCCCCTTGGGATTAATAACGTATCTATCTATCTATCTATCTATCTATCTATCTATCTATCTATCTATCTATCTATCTATCTATCTATCTATCAGTAAGCCTAAAACGTTCAATACCCTTTTCAAGGAATCGTCTTGATTTCTCATTTTGGATTAATACGAGTAGTTAAAGCCAAACAAAAATATTCTAAAAATGTGGTCACCTTGCAACACTTTTAAAAATAATTGTTCTTTAATGGTACTTTATGGTTCTTTACAGGGATGTGTGGTTTTTCGAAGAACCATTGCTTGACAAAGCACCATTTCATTGTGGTTATTGCAACAAAATGCTATGAAGTTCTTTGTGTAATGTGAATTAAGCAGAGACAATGTTTCGGTTGTCACTATTTTTCAAAGCAGTTTGCTTTCATAGACAATAACAATGCACACTGAAAAATAAAGAAGGGCCTAGAAATGCTGCTCTTGTGAGTCCATTTAAACAGATGTGTGAATGGTGCTACATGACACCCTTGTCTTTAATCCCTTGCCAGGCTCCATAGCTCAGGGGTCAGTGCACTGGCCCTGTAAACCAGAGGTTGGGAGTTCAAATCCCACTGGGGCCTTACTTCATGAACATTTTAAAGAGGGAACCATTATGCCTGAGCATGGCAAGATTTCTAATTATCTTTGTTTCCACTTTGTTGCCCTTTAAAGAGCCCCCTCTGTGACTGTCATACCATGTGTAGGGGTGGCTGGGCAAATGTTTATATAAAGAGCGAGGTTGAGATTCTCCCCTTGGGATTTCGATCTTGTTCGACCAGTGGTATAATTGTACAATAATCAGCGGCTATGTTCTACACAGGGTGGGAAACATCTTCAGGGGCTTAGTACTTACTGATTTTTCATAAGACTTTGAAAAACTTTCTAGCAGTGCAAGTGGAGTGGTGGCTCTGAGGTTAAGGAGCTGGCCTGGTGTGCGGAAGGTCGCTGGTTCAATTCCCATACACACCAGAAGTGATTCTACTCCGTTGGGCCCTTGAGCAAGGCTCTTAACCTGTAATTGCTCTGTCCTGGGTATGACATTAATCTGCAAGCAGATCGCTTACAGGGAGAACTTGAGGGGTGATGACACTTTATATACTAAAAAAAAAATTAACCACACTGTGATAGTGATTTTTTTCCTCAACCATCACTAATGTGTAGCATCCACATAGATGGTGCAACAGCCATTTTTTTGCACCAGTACACTCACCACACAGTGAGACAGACAAACAATTACAGAGTGACTAGGAGGGCATCAAGACCTCAATTTTATGTCTCATCTGAAGGATGGCACCATTTTTACAGCACGGTGTCCCCATCACTGCACTAGGGTGTTGGGATTGGGATCCACATTCAGACCACACAGTGCCACCTACTGGCCCCACCTTCCAGCTGCAACCCAAGCTTTTCCTAGATGGTCTCCCATCCAAGTACTGGCCGGGCCCACACATGCTTAGCTTCAGGTGGGTGCCCTCTTCTGAGGCGCAGGTGGTATGGCTGCTGGATGTGTAGCAATGGTCCTTTTAACATCATGATCAATGAGTACTTCACAAATCCATAACCATCAATTCCTGGTTATTTACTGTATGGAGCCTGTTATGGATCTAAATAAATAAAGGGTCTTTCTGAAACATTTATGTCAGAGGTGTCCAACTCCGGTCCTGGTGGGCCGCAGTGGCAGCAGGTTTTCATTCTAACTCTTTTCCTAATCAGTGACCAGTTTTCACTGCTAATTAACTCCTTTGCCCTTCATTTTGTTCTTAAGGATTCAGTCCTCTGAATTGATTTGTTTCTTAATTAAATGGCATCCAAACAGAAATGAGATGTGAAACGAGCCAACAGATGACCAACTATATTAGAATGTCAAACTCCAGCCAATTTCACTCCAACCAGTTTCTTAATGAGACGCCAATTCTTGCTGTTAATTAAAGCCGTTATTTAATATCATGACTTGTTGCTGCTCTCATTCATTCTCAGCAGACTGTTGATTTTCTGTTTTTCGAAGACCACCGTCAAGATATTTTGGTGACCTGAGCAGAACAACATGACCGAGACCTTCACCTTGCTTTATTTTCAGGTTAGCTGGTCATGTGGCGGCTGTCATTATTGTTTGGTTGCTCATTAAGGAAAAAGAAACAAGTAAAGGGTTGGCATCCCGTCAATTAAAACTAAGGCAGAACAAGTTAATCAGCAGCAAAAACAGCTCACTAATTAAGAAGATGGTTAGAATGAAAACCTGCAGCCACTGCAGCCCACCAGGACCGGAGTCGTATACCCCTGCTTTATGTGGATGGGTCTTTTGGGAACCAAAAATGGTTCCCCTACAACATCGCTCTGAGGAACAGCTCTGGCAGATTCATTTTTATAGAGTAGTGAGACGAGACATAACCAGAGTGTCTTGTGCAGGATACGCCCATTCAGAAAATGGGTAGAATAAACAGCAAGTCTGTTCAGTTGCTGACATCTCCAAAGGTGATAAACATTTGCAGCTTCTCAAAATTGTTTGAATAATCACACACTTCATTGCCAAGTACCGGAAATGTCAGCCAGCAGGTACATAAAGATTTTTCAGGCAGGTCACCCTTATGTTTAAAAAGGTTGAAAGGCCCCAGCGAGATTTGAACTCGCGACCCCTGGTTTACAAGACCAGTGCTCTAACCCCTGAGCTATGGAGCCATTCACATCAGCCACCTGTCCTGCCACCGCCTTCCTGTCTTTGGTGAGTCACTCCACTTTAAGGGCGTTGGCTGTAATTGTCATTCAAATGCGTCACCTCTGTAGTATCTAATGTGTGTGACAAGGACACCTGTGGAGGTATTCAAATTATACTTATATAGCGCCCATCTTAATAAGCTAACTCATAATGTCACTCAAACTGGACATACACATTGGAACAAAGTTGGCATAATGTGTGACTGATATAAAGAATAAGCGTTTTTAATACAACATACACATAAAAAACAGGCATCTTGTATTTTGTGAATAAAAATAACAAAAAAAAAAGACAATGGATATGCAATACCATTTGGACCCCAGTGGTTCTCAAAGTGTGGTCTGGGCGCCACCGGTGGTCTCCATGTTTTGAGTCAAGTGGTCTGCAAGCTGATCAAGTCAAAGTGATTTTTAAATCGCTCAGAGACGTTTGTCTGTTATTTACTTACTTAAATATTTATCAGTAACAATCGAGGCCAGCGCTACTAACTCTGAGAAGGGTGCGCAACAGACCACTCCGCTCCAACTCCACACCTTGCAGCCCCTCTCACTCTCTCTGACATGCAACACCAATTCTTCACCCTCGGAATCTCTCCAGTCCAGCCAACCTCGGCCACTGAGGATTCCTCTCTTCTAAAGTCACTTGGTGGTCACCCTGGAGGGCCCACGTCTGGTCCAAGCAGTCCTAACACCATGGCGCCCGTATTAGCACTGACAGGCTGCCTCGTGGCTAAAGGGGTCATTAAGGATTACTGGCTGAAATCTGGGCACATATTCAGCAACGATATATTTGAATCTTAGTTGCTTCTTTCCGCATACATGCCTTTCGAATATAAATGTGAGGAATGTAACACAAAATTATGTTAACAGGTGAATGTCAGACTCAAGTGGTCATCTGCTGGATTTGATTTTATCAAAGTGGTCCTCTGACTTGAAACATTTCAAGTTATCTAAACCAGTGGAACTCAAAGTGTTTTAGGACAAATATTTTGTTTGGGTGACCAGGAATACAAAGTATTTAATGGGGAATTAGCTTAGCTATCATTTTTGTTGCACCTAAATGTCTGCGTTGATTAAACTTTAGTAACAATACTATTACTATGACTACTAACAATAATACATTTAATTTATATAGCGCCTTTCTCATGCACAAACAGATATTTAAAGGAATACTATAAGCATAGACCAGTGACGTGTGGTGAGGTTCATGGCTGGTGAAGCACGGATTCCTTCAGGGTCAGATATAATCTATGAACCCCAAAGAGTAGCTTATTGACTATTCAGCTGGCAGCATGCACATGGACTACTGGTTAGGTTTCATATCTCATCAGCATTCTTTACACACACATAGGTAAGGTGCGTATTTGGAAAGAACGTTACATTTATAGCGGCAGAGACAGCGCATTTGCTCCTCACCCTCAGTGTGTTCTAAATTTGCCGTTGCAAATCCACAATTCATACTCATTCAATAAAAATGAAAGTATAGAGTGGTGTAAAAAAACGGATTTCAATTTTGACCTTAATTGAAATATTTAGTTTTTTTAAAAGCTTTTAATTCTGCTGCTTTAATCAATTTTAATACAGACTGTTCAACAAAAGGATAACAAGAAAAACAAAAGAATATTTTATTTAAGGTCAAATTTAACTCTTTAAATATTGGGTTGTTTTTTTTCTTAGTCTGATCCCATTTTTTTTTATAAAACTGAAAACCATTTATTGTCTTACCTTTATTTGTAAATGAAGTCCATGCGCTTATCCTTCGCCAAGAAAATCTTCAGCATTTTCTTGTAAAAGTCCTCCTTATTTTACTTTAGTTTTAAAAATATTAATCTTCCATTTTGGCAGTCAGTCGGAACAAAAAATAAAAATAAATGGGCCGCTGCCGTGTACTTGACTTTCTCATATTGCTAACTTATTGGCACCTCTGCGTAGATTACAGGGGTCCTCAATCACAGTCCTGGAGGGCCGCTGTGGCTGCAGGTTTTTGTTTTTAACTGGTTGCTTAATTAGAAAGAAAATCTTGCCAATAATTTAATTTCATAGCTTGTTAGTGCTTTAACTCTGCTATGTCAGGTCATTCTCATATGCCAGATTTTCTTCTCCTTTCTAAGGATATCATCCAAATGATTTAAAGGCTAAAATGGAAGAGTAATTCTCAGTCCTTCACTTTTTTCTCTTCACTTTCTTTCCAAGTATTTAGTTAAACCAAACAAGTGCATGATAAATCCACACAGGTGTAAATGGTAACAAGCTAAATTGAGAAATGCTGGCTTCTTTTGTCATTTGCATGTTATTGCTAATTAGGAGGAATTAATTTGACGAATTAATGAATTTCCCCTTGGGGATTAATAAAGTATCTATCTATCAATTAAAAACCAAGAATACAGCTCTTTAAGACTAACATAAGCAATAAGGGTTCAAAATCTCAACGAGCAAGACAACTATAGTGAAGCAGAAGTGTTACTTGAGCAATAAGTGCTTCTTATTAAGCAACTGGGTTGGGACAAAAACCTGCAGCCACTGCGGCCCTCCAGGACCGTGATTGAGGAGCCCTGGCGTAGAAGAACAGCAACAAGCACCTGTTCAGCTCACATGCGCCCCCTTCAGGGCGGCACGCTACTGTCTGCCTCCCCTTGTGCCTTTTCACTGCAGTTTTATGTCAGATCCCAAGACTAGATATGTCACACACATTCATTAAAGATATTAGCCAGACTGTGGAAAGTCAGGGTGTATATTAAAGGTGTCTGCACACATTATATTGCTGACATAGAGAGAGACAGCAACGGGCACGCGCCCAGCGTGTGAGGGAGAGCGCAGTCCGAGGTGAGGTGAGGCTCCTTGCTGCGGGCACCTCCCGTTTCTCCTATGTATTTGAACAGGCAATGCACAAATTCAGCGATTTTGACTATAAACATGATCAAAATTATTGGAATCATATAGAAAACAATTTATAGCACAACCCAGTGGTCAGATTGATTTTATGTTATCATTATTATTATTTTTTTTTTTTTTACTGCACGTCCCTGGCACAGACAGATCACCCACGTTAAACAGGATATAAACTAATAGCAAATATTAAACACCAAACAATAGATAAACACATGAAAACCAAGAAACAAAAGGAAAATGAATCGAAGAAAGCTAACACCACAACTGTGCATCGAACAATAGGATAAGACCGGAATGTGTTAGAGCCACACTGTGCTCAGCGGCCTTTGACTCTTTCACTTTATGAGTGAACGGCCAAGTTGTTCTTCTGAGCGATGCCATATGAAGACAATTTTGTTTCTCAAAAGACTCCAGAATTAGCCTTTATTTGTTTAGATCCGTAACAGGCCCCTTATTGGTAACAGATTTATGAAATACCAGGGTTCCTCCTTTTTAAAGGACTGTTGCTGCAATACAGTAGCATGCTAAATTCGAGTTTTCTTGATCTGTTAGACAGCCTACTGCCCATTACAGAGGTCTGCTTTGTCCATGTCAGAGAGCTTTTCCAAGCCCAAAGAGCCAATTTCTTATGTGCAAAGGAAATGTCCCAGAATAAAATGATTCTTTGTTAAGCAATACGAGAACCACACAGCCTAGTAAAGCGCCATTACAAAGCCAATGTTTTTAAGGGTGCTCAATGACCATTCGGTGGTTGTTCAGTTCAGATCAATTCCAACCAGACCGCAGCCCACCAGCGCTACTCAGGACGCAAAGTCATCACACATCCAGACCTCGTATGTACTCATCGTATTTTTTTTTTGTTTTGTTTTCGTGTATTGGTGCTTCTCCATTCATAAGCTCTGTGGTAAACATGTTTTATGCAGTCCTGATCCGTCTCCCGAGCTCATTCCACAATAGCGCAGATCTGGCACACTGTCACTCTTGTGGTCACACGTAAACCCACAATGGGACGGTGTACTGCAGAACTGACAGCGCTGATGAGCTCCCCAGCTCGAGCCGCTGGCCCATGAAAACGTAACAGCACAGCGAGTAACACTTAGTGCTCTGACCCCATCGACACAAATGACCAACGCAGCCCTCAGTTTTCACTCTGGATAGGCAAAACAAAAGTAAAAGGTAATAGAAATTGTTAAGAATATTTAATGTGCGTTTTATATATATTTATGGGCAATTAATTCAGAAATGAAAGCT
This sequence comes from Erpetoichthys calabaricus, assembly GCF_900747795.2. Lineage (NCBI taxonomy): Eukaryota > Metazoa > Chordata > Cladistia > Polypteriformes > Polypteridae > Erpetoichthys > Erpetoichthys calabaricus. Next base: position 101,385,874 of record NC_041406.2, read on the forward strand.
TTTTTTTAATCACGTAACCTTTTCAAAAAACATTTTTAGCTGACAATTTTTTAAAATAATTTTTACACTATAAATACATGTCAGTCTTTTAATGATATTTTGTTTGAATTTAGTATTTTCTATTATTGAAATCCATGCGCAACAGTTATTTTATTCGAAAATAAAATAATACAGGTAGAACTGAACACGGTGATACATCATAGCAGCAGTCAAGGCTTTACACAATCCCCGTCTTCTCTATGTAATAAGATAGCAGGGGCAAGAAATGAGATTGGGTTCAGGAGGAGCGGCCAGGTGGCAAAGAAACCAGTGACAAAATCCTCATCAGACCAAGCTTGGTGGCTACCGCAGTCTTAAAAGTAACAGACCTTCATTGGCATTTTATGCTTCTTTACAGGGTTGTGTGGTTCCTCGTAGAACCAGTTGCTTGACAAGGCACCATTTCATTCTGGGACAGGTTCTTTGTGCTTTGAAAAACTTGCTAATATGTGGAAAAAACCTGAAATCTGTACGGTATGCTATTTGCAGGATACTAACAGATTAAGAAAACCCATTAGGAGCCTGAGCGCGAATAGTGGTGGAGGGTGCCTTTGGAGTGCTGGCCTCTTCTCTCCCTAAACGAGATGCTTTCTCTTTGCAGATTGGAGGGTCTGGTGTCAGCCTTGAGGAAACTGGAGGGAGTGCAGCAGCTCCTGCCTGGAATTTGCTGGGCATTTCCTCTCGTTTTATAGGCTACTCAGCCAATCAGAACCATAACCGTCGTCACATTAATTTCTAACTAATATTGTGTGCTGCAACTATAATCAGAAAATCAGTTTACGAATAAAATAACTGTTGCGCATGGATTTCAAAGTATTTGAAATGTCATTAAAGTATTTGTGTACTGTGAATTACACATAAATATTTCAGACGTTATAATATATCCTAATTTTTCTTTTATAAAACGTAAACGACACACACGTTGGGGGAGAATACTCAAAAAAAAACTGCTGTTGTGAGCCATTTTTAAACAGTGGTGCTGATGTCTACTAGTGAAGTGTCGTTCGCGAACGAGCCGGCTCTAAGAGCCGATGCTTTGAAGCGAACGAGAGGAGCCGATGCCCGTCGAGCAGAGCCGGAGCTTCTGCCGCTCCTGCTCAGCTTTGCTGAAAATCCATTCGGCAGGGGCGGGACTTTACTTATATGGGCACACAGAACATTGGCTCATAATGCCGGCTCGTTCACTAACAACACATCGGACTAGGATCGTACCATTATGTGAAAGAAGGAAGGAGGGGCAGACGCTCCGAAGACAGCGAGTGTTGGTACAGGCCAGGTACACAGAGCGACAGTGTACCTGTCGCTGCGACAGACGAGGAGCCAGATTTAAATGCAAGCGAATCGTGAAGAAAAAAAGGAGAGTGAAGAAATGAGTGAAAGCCAAAAAAGCAGCAGCATCTGGCTGCATTTCAATGATATTGGAGACTGCAAAGCTAAGTGCAGAATTTGTAACATGAAAATATCCGTTAGAGCAGCTACCAAGAATTGACCATTCACAAGCCACTTTGGCCACCAAGAATTGGCGAATCACGGCTCGTGTTGCCTACCAAAACTCGGAAAGGGCGGGCCAGCCTCTTGTCAGTTAATATATTCTGCAAAAGCTTGTTCGAGTCTACACACAGACGCTTTGCGTTTATTTTTGAACTTTCTAAAAATGTTACTCACGAGTGTCGGTTTATGCAGATATATTTACATTCACGTACACATTTTTTGGATGATTTTTTAAACATTATTGGTGCAGTTTATTACATTTATTAAATATGTTTGCAAAACGTGTAAAGAAAGATATCCATCTATCCTTTATCCAACCCGCTATATCCTAACTACAGGGTCACGAAAGAAAGGTATAATGTATAAATATAATAAACATTGAATTGTATAATCATAGTTTAATTTTACAGAATGAGCTTTAAAAATAAAAATATGATGTGCTGTATCATTATAAAAATAAAAATCATAGAAAGTGAAAACTTTTTTTCTTGACTTCATCTTTGCCAATTTAAAAACTTTTAAAAAACTTTTTTTTTTTCATTTTTATCTGAGAAGATAGATGAACTATGTGTACATATTTCCTACAGAAGACCCTAGGAAAGTCTTTCTGGTAGATAAAAGACCAATACTTCTTAATGAATTACTGCAGTAAAAAAATGAATAAAAAAATAATCATTTATATATAGATATAGATATAGATAGAGAGAGAGAGAGATGCAAAAACAAGTGACTGGTATGTTTTTTTTTTTATACTTAACACTAATTTAACAAATCGTTCATATCAATGCTAATATAGAATAATAATAATTTTCTGTATTAACATTGATGTTTTAAAATGCTTATTAAATAGACATACAACTTTAATACTCAGACGATTCTAATCATTATATATATATATATATATATATATATATAGATATATATATATATCTATATCTATATATATATATATATATAATATATAAAATAATGAACTAAATGGTATGTGTGCTGTTTACTAGAACACATAGTTGTTTTGCGCTAAGTATAAACACATTTCCTTTTGCAATATTTCCAAATATTTAATTTTTACATACTTCAATATCAGCATCAACTAGAATATATTACTTCCCAAATGTTATACATACATACAAACACAAGGATTTGCACTATTATTTATTCATTCTTATTGTGCTTTCATTTTTATTGTACCCCTCTCTGTGCAGCCGTCTGAGACCAATGTAAAGGTGCTATATAAGTAAGTGAAACGCATTATTATTTGTTATAATTATGATTCAATAGAATGGGTAGGCAGTTTACGTGTGATTTTAACTATGCTTGTTGTCCATGTGTTCTTTGACAAATCAATCAATCATTCATTAAACAGTTTTTGTTTAATCAAAAAAGAAAAATAAACAACTATATCAGCAATGTAGGATTCAAAGCACCGTTCGTTAAAGAGAGTTTTTTTAAAAAAATTATTTTAGAGATATATTCTTCCATTCAGCAATGTGTCATGAGCGGGATTCGAACCTAAATCCCTCCGATAATTTCTGGCCGATCGACTCTCAAGAATCGCAGCTATACCTCGACCAATACGCGCATATTATTCACAAATTTAAAAAGTGTCTTCTTTGTGTGGGTCATTTCTATTTGAATTTTGCTACGAAGAGCGTCAGACTAAAGAATGAAAACCGCCTGAGTGGGCACTTCATACTGCACTGAAAAAAGTTGCGGAAACGCGCTTCAAATCTCGGCACACACCTTGAAAAAACGATGAATCACAAAGAAGCAGAGCCACACCTTGGAACGAAAACTTTAGAGTACCAGTACTGGCTCCATAGCTCAGGGGTTAGAGCACTGGTCTTGTAAACCAGGGGTCGCGAGTTCAAATCTCGCTGGGGCCTTGCAATACGTTTTACGATGTCCTGTACAATAGGTGTGTTCAGAACAAAAATACGTGTCAGAGATCGGGCACTGCTTGTTAATTACCAAGCATCTTGTATAAGAATGAATACAAATGCACGCGTACTGTACATACAACTAGGTGATGGAGAGATACTTGAATTTTTTTTTATTTTATTAGCCATTCTTCAACTATTTCACACCCGGGAGAGCTAATGCATAGTCCGTAGTTATTTCTATTAAAACTTGTAAATTTGCTTGGGTAAGAATGGAAGCACGTCAGACTAAAACCCAGGACGGGACGCCAGCCTCCGTCTTGTAAAATATATTACTAACGTTATTTTATCTCTTCTCCCACCATCATAACCCGCTCGTCACTCACATTTGGAATGGGTTGATTTAGCAGCGATAACATACTGTAAAGCTAAATGCGCGTATCCACTCGAGGAAGCGTCAGAATAAATCCTCCTGAAGTAGGTCTGAGGTTGTCGTCGGTATCCTCGATGCTGGTCTCCTGAAAGGTTAGCGCCCATACATATGAAGGCTCTGGTGTGGTCCTCTGTTCCTTCTTGTTCACTCAGTGACGTTGGTTGGGGCACCAGAAGCTCTAGCCCCCGATCTTTTGCGCCCAGATACTTTTTTTGCTTATAGTGAGTCCATCAGATAAAGTCCAAAATGGTCTTGGACTTCTCGGCTCTTTCTCTGTCTTTTGTAAACCTCAAGTCCACAATCTTGGTGTTATCTTTGACAGTAACCTCTCTTTTGAGAAACAGATTAATTCTGTAGTCAAGAGATGCTTTTTCCAGCTTCGTCTATTAGGTAAGATCAAGCCTTTTGTTATCTTCTAGAGATCTTGAGAAAGCTACTCATGCTTTTATCTTTTCTCGACTTGATTACTGCAACTCGCTGTATCCTGGGATTAGCAAATCCCTCATACGCAGGTTACAGCTGGTCCAGAATGCTGCCGCTCGCTTTCTGGTTGGAGAAAGAAAGTCTGATTCTGTTTCTCCAATATTAGCTTCTTTACACTGGCTGTCTGTCAGTTTTCGAATTGATTTTAAAATCTTGTTGCTAGTTTTTAAATATTTACATGGGCTTGCTCCTGCCAATTTATCTGAATTGTGTGCTTTACACCAGCCATCTGGAGTGCTTAGATCTTCTGGTCAGTTGTCTCTTGTCCCTCGTACCAAGTGTCAAACTAAGGGGGGCAGACAGGGCTTGTGCTGCTGCTCCTGCCTGTGGAACTCTTTACCTCATTACATAAAGGAGTCGTCTGCAACTGAACTGTTCAAAACAAGATTAAAGACTCATTTCTATTCACTTGCTTTCAGTGACCTTCAGTAATACTGATGGTTTCCTCATTGTGATCTTGTAATCTTACTTCTATTTATGGTGTATGCTTTTTCTTTTTTTATTGTAAAGCACTTTGGCGACACCATTCCTATGTTGTTTTAAATGTGTTATATAAATTGACATTGACTTTTAGAGTTCAAAAGATGATAAACCTGCTTATGACTCGTGACAATAAAAGCATTTAAAACGTGACTGGCTCGCAGGGTACCCACCTACGTTCCTTGCTCCTGAGGTTTATAATACTTTTTATAGTCTTGACTCAAGCTGAGCGCTGGCAATTCTAGGGGCATGGACATATGGGGTTGTAACCAACAAGGAACCGGTTTCTTCCATTTCTGTTAAACAGTAAAATTGACCAATGAAAATAATTTAGGAAGGCGAGTTACCAATAATCCTCACTCAAACATCCAGCTCTTCTACATTCATAGAGTGCAGCAAGGAGTACTTGGAGAGAGCAGAACCAGAGTAATAGCTGGTTAAGAATACAATACATTAACCGGAGAGTACGTCGGGATGGGTCCGAGGGCTTTCAGAAGAGATTAAGCCACCTGGAAAAGCAGGTCATAAAGGCAGCTCCATTAGTGGCTTAAGCAGGGGGCGCAGTCAGCCAGACTCCTCGCACTGCTGCTAGAGCCGCGTTTTGAGTGCGTGGCCGCCGTTAAGTCTGATGTTGACCATGGTCTTAGGTCGTTGGTAGGGGGTAGCAGAGTGAAGTTAGAAGTGTATGTGCAGGCACAGGGATGAAGCACTGTAGTGCGCACAAAACCACTTAAGTCCAGCTGCTGATGAAACCGACGGTCATTTTTAAGACTATCTGGCACCAGCTTTGTATAAGATGCAAATACCATTCACCAGTGTCTTTCAGCCCCGGGTCATTACAATATTTTACTCTGGTCAGACCTGAAATGTTTTCTATGCAGACTGCACAAGTGAGACTCGACTGGGGATCCCGGGTGCTTCAAAATGCCCGATCACTTAAATGGATTAGCAAAACAATCTGCTGTCATTTCAGCGTCACAAACTGACATAGAATTTTTTTTGAATACTGAACTATAGATGTGTTAAATATTAAACTTTGAAATGTATTTATTGCATGAATGAAACAATTATCATAAACGTGCATCATGTGAGGGGTGTTCACCAATTTACTTACCCAAGTATGAAAGAAAGTAGCAAGCATGTCGAAACAAGCCTGGATATGATGTGACATCACAAGGTTACTCATACACAGTTGTGGCTCAGTGCGAGTCTAACACTGAAAGAGACAGGATGTCAGGAGAGTCCTCGTACTAATGACATATGCACCGACACATTGTTATGAAAAGGCTTATGTCACATCAATAACAGGCTGCCAACCAAGAATGTGGGATCCAGCAGCTGAACCATCCACCCTACAGTCCTGCCCTGGTTCCCAAAGATTATTTCCTGTTTCGAGTTTCAAAGAAATCTCATCCCGTGGACAGCAGCCTTCAAGTGATGAAGACGTCAGGCCAGCTGTGATGTCCTGGTATGAAGGGGAAACAGGATTTTTTTTTTTTTTTCTGAAAAGCGTTTCAAGCAATTACAGGAAAAGTGGATGAAGAGTATGGAGTCATTAGGGAACTACACTGAAAAAATAATTTATCTTGTTAATGTAGATAAATTATTAAACACACCTTGTACTTTATCGTACTATGAAGTGAAATGATTAAGTCCAATAATTATGTTCTGTCCTGGAGTATCAACATCTATCCTGCAAACTCTGCTTAAAAGGTAAGAAGTTAGTAAAACAAATTTTAAATATTTAAATCTATCACAAAATACACATGTCCCAAATTGCTTTTGAAACTCATTCTGGCACATTTTTCTAAATGCAAAATAGAAGATAGGCAAGGTAATTAAACAAGGACATCAATTAAAAGACCAATCTATTGATTTGTTCAAGTGGATGAATTGAAAATTTGCAGCCAAAGAGGTACTCCAAATCAGAACTCGGGAACCCTTGGTTTAGTCTTTTTGTCATCAGCACTGGGGATACAACATAATGTAAAAGTCTCTCTCTAAGGAGCGAATTGTTTGCTAAGATCAACAAATGGTTTGACCTGACCTAAATTTAAACAGATGAGATTTACCAAGCCTAACACGATATCCTTGTTTTTTTGATTTTAAATGATTTGATTTATATTTCCAGATGCAGCTCTGTCACTTTATCATCACAAATACCTTGGTTCAATACTGGAAGGCAAACTAGAATGAGACAGTTGTTGGTGAAGTTGCATTCTGAATCACAACTAAGAGCTTTCATTTTTTGGATTCACCTTACTCTTCTGGAATATTCCATCTGAAAATAAAATAACTGGTTGTGATATAGCTTTTTTTTTTTTTTTTTTTTTGGAGTGGTATGCATCGTTGAGCTTATCTGTCTAGCTTATCAGGACAACAAGCGAGGTGTAGATTTTGCTTAGATTTGTTACAATAGCACATTCACTATTTCTTTCATAGCCATTGGGCATTAAAGACTATGGCAATGCATTAAGTCCACAACTGAGATTCTGCCATTTTTGTTGCCTTGTGCATCAAAAGTAAGAAAAGCAAAATAAGTCCGACAGATCACCCTTCTTTATCAAATTGACAAATTGAAATTCAGTCATTTGAAATAACTAGTGTTAATACTGAAAAATATAAAATCAAGTAATTCATTGCTTACACCTCAGAAGGAAATGTACTAACACGAAATGGTGCAAAGCCTGATGAAAGTTATGCATAGTATGGCATTTAAAGTAACAATCCAAATTATATAAAAATGTATTAATCACATTATTCAATATTGCAGAAATTTTGTAGTAAACTTGAGAAAGAAGCTCTAAAAGAAAAGGAAATGGCAATCTAGTAAGTCTTCAATTAAAAGCTGCAAATGGACATTTACAGTAGTTTCTCTGACATTTCTGTTGAGCAAGTTTTTTAAATTTGCAAATACAGTAATCCCTCGCTACTTCGCGGTTCACTTTTCGCGGATTCACGACTTCGCGGGTTTTTAAATACAAGTGATTGCCCACCTATCGCGGTAGTTATGTTCCAGACCCATCAGCAACAGGAGAAAATCCGCGATATAGAAAGACCATATAAATAAACATTTTTATAGTTTAAGCCTTAAAATACCCATCCCACATGCTTTAAATACATGTAAACTTTTAAAACACACTTTGTTAACACATATGATATGTGGATGTCGGGCTAAGGATATGAGTAACATCTCACTATTATAAAACATTTTAACTTCATGCAAGACAAGACAGTGAGACAGGAAAATTGGTGATGTACAGGCTTTTAAATTATTGACACGCAGAGCGACAAGCAGCACAAAGTCCACTTCTCCTTAGCGTTCATTCAGCTCCCCACCCCCTTGACAATGTGAAGTGGCAGGAGCGTACTGCGCCTCCGGGGAGGGGGGTTTGAGCGAACGTGCGTTCAGCCCTCACACACCCACACTCCTCCTCCTCCTTCCGAACGCGCAGAGCGACAAGCAGGCATTTTGGCAGAAGCAGCACAAAGTCCATTTCTGCTCTGCTCAGAGTTCAGCTGCCCCCCTTCACAAAGCGAGTGCAGACACATTGACGTCTGATCGCTGCGTGCAGTGTGCAATGTTGGTCTGCGGTGTTTAAGAATGCAGAAAGTGTTTAAGAGCATAGGAAGTGTTTATAAGAGCGTGGGAAAGGTTAACAAGAGAGTGAGAAAGGTTTATAAGAGTGTGGGAAGGGTTTATAAAGCCTTAAAATATGTATAAATAATAAAATAAATATAGGTCGCTACTTTGCGGATTTTCACCTATCGCGGGGTGCTCTGGAATGTAACCCCCGCGATAGGTGAGGGATTACTGTACACCAATAATCATAATTGAGATAGCTGCAAATATTAATATCACAAGTTGAAAACGTTGCATTCTAGAGATGAATCTGACAACATCTTTGGCTTATTACATTTTCCACTAGAAAGGTGTTAATATTAAAGTATAGGAAAACAGAACACCTCAAGTATGGATAACATTAAGTACATCAAAAGAACCTAACAATTAAACCGCTATTTACAAATTAATGCACTGGAAAACTGGTGTATGTTAAATCCCACTATTGAAAAATTAAGCTGAAATTCAAAAATGAAAGTAAAAAAGTTAAAGCCAGATGCACAGAAGTATACTGAGCTCTCCAATCAGAAAACAGGAGTATTTGATGGGTTCCAAAATGTGACAGGACACAGTCAATGTGTGTCTGTAATCATGTTTCATTTAGATATTCATTGAATGATAAAACTCGGAAGGGGGAATGTTTTAATATAAATCAGTGCAGGTGATAACCAAATTCCTACAGACTGCTTAAGATCCTGTGAGCAACATCACCAAGCACCTACTTCAGCACGTAATATTTGAGGACTGTCCTCTTCTTATTTGTTTATTGGAATATGCTTATTAGCTGACACTTTTGTAATCCCACTTGTTAATATTCCAATAGTCCTGTTCCTCCTAACACCAGTCAGTCTGCTATTTGAACAATCAGATGTGTGCATTTAAACTGTAATGTTAACACACCATCTTTTCTTACTCACCTGGAAAAATTCTAATCAAACTTATGTAACAATGAAGAAGAGTCATATTTAACAAATATTTGGATAAAAAAAGTTAAATTTCTTATGAAACAGTCCACAAATACCTTAGAATCTGGCATGCATTCATTAAAATGATCTTCAAATAACTGAGAAAGCTGAACTGATAATTATCTTCTTTGTCTTTCAGTGGTTATCTTAAATGATTTTTTTCCCTTTCACTGCTCTTGATCGGTGTTAGGAATGTACTTGATCTGCTTTAAATAACAGCCATTTTATATTTTACTGACATGGAACGAGGATGCTGTAATCAAGTTAAAAAAAAAAAATCATTAAAACTTATTAAAAAAACAGTAAGTGGGACAGAGGAAAGTCTGAAAGGGTGGCTCTAAAGCAACAGGAATTGTCACTATTTGGAGAAAAACACTTTCTGGTGATCTTATTCTCCAAAGATATTCTAAATTAGCTGGGTCATTTGTTCAACCACTTAAAAAAAGATCATAGATAATTGCATTAAAAACTGATTTTTCAAACTTTCCTATAATTAGTATTGCAATCTCTGATCATGCAATCAGTCATTCAGCCTATATAAATACTGTAGAGAAAAGTTGTAACTCTGCTGTTTAGTATCATTGTGTCCTCCACACTGATCATGGACCAGAGAAAGAAAGGTAGAGAGCAGTCTGAAGAGATCAAAAATAAGATTATAGACTAGCATTTTAAAGGCAACAGTTGCAAATATTAATGTTTAACGCCCATGGGACTGTATCCAACCTCCCTAGGGACAAGGCTGCAAGAGGAAGATCAACCCCAGAATGGGCAGGAGAATAGTGACAATGACAGATAAAAAACAAAGGACAACTTCCAAAGACATACAAGCTGAACTCCAAGGTCAAGGTCCATAAGTTTCTGATTGCCCCATGTGCCACTTTTTGAGTGACAGCGGTCTCAAAGGAAGATGATCCCAGATGACTCCACTGTTGAAAGAAAAACATAAAAAAGCCAGACTGGAATTTGCTGAAATGCATATTGACAAACTACCATGCTTCTGGGAGAATATCCTTTGGACAGATGAGCCAAAACTGGAGCATTCTGGAAAGTCACTTTAGTTCTGCGTCCACAGAGGAAAATATTAAGCTTTCAGAGAAAAGAATACCATACCTAATGGGAAGCATGGAGGAAGCTTGTTTATGTTTTGGCGCTGCTTTGCTGTATCTGACATGGGTTGCCTTGAGTCTGTGCAATGAAATCTCAAGGCTATCAAGACATTCTGGAACAGAACGTAACGCCCAGTGACAGAAAGCTCGGTCATGGATCCTTCAACAGGATAATAACCCAGAAGACACGGCTGAAGGCACTCAAGAATGGCTAAGAACAACACATTGGGCTATTCTGAAGTGGTCTTCTATGAGCCCTTATTTGAATCCTACCAAACATCTAAGGAAAGAACTGAAACATGCCTTTCTGGATATGACACCCTTCAAACCAGACACAGCCGGCACAGTTCGTTCAGGAAGAATAGGCCTAACTACCTGTTGACAAATGCAGTTGTCTCACTGAGACCGCCAGGAATCGTTTGTTTGCAGTAATTGCTTCTAAAGGTTGTGAAACAAAATATTAGGTTAAGGGTCCCATCATTTTTGTCCATAACATTTTCATTTCTGTTATTATTTGAAATGTTCTATCAAATCAAAACTCTAAAGGAAAGTCTGTTTTTTGCTAAATATGGACTAAACACCAACTACTTTTGTCAATATCAAGTAATTTCACAGACAACTGTCGGTTCTTTTTCGGGAAAGGTACCAACAAATTTGTCCAAGTCTGTGGAGGTGTGCGTGTATCTATATATTTAATTCACTAAGTCCATGGCAAGCAAGATGCAAGCAAGACCGAGCCCCGCCCACCAACAATTCACTAAGCAGCCGACCATGGCACATGCACTACAGAGCAAACAATTCGTGCGAGAGCGAAAGTGTTTGCCAAGAATGTTTTCATTAATCAAGAACGAAAGTCGGAGGTTCGAAGAAGATCACATACCGTCGTAGTTCCGACCACAAACAATGCCGACTGGCGATCCCCATGACCCGCCGGGCAGCCATTACTCCCACTGGCATGCCTCCGCATAAAGTCAAACTTAAAATTGGTTCAGTCGTCATACTTCTCAGAAGCCTCAAGCCAGCAAGAAGTCTCTGTAAAGGCACTAGACTGACTGTTCTCAGCATTCACCGCAATGTACTGGAGGGTAAAACAACTGCAGCTCCTACCCAGGGCCGGATTTATATGAAAAGAGGCCCTAGGCTATTCCACTTATGAGGCCCTTTCACCTTCCATTTTTAAGTTTGTAAATTACATGAGAGATAATAAAATTTTGCTAACAATTTGAATGTAGGCCCCTCTTGATCTTGAGGCCCTAGGCTGAAGCCTAGTTAGCCTATAGGAAAATCTGGCCCTGCTCCTACCTCACAAACTGTCCATATTCCCCAGATTTCACTGACCCCATCAGATTCAAATTTGCCTTTTACTTTTACACGCAGACAATTTCCTGTTAGATTGGCCTTTGCAATGACAATTAATATGGTGCAGGGTCAAACTTTCAAAAAGATATGCCTGTATCTGCCAAAACCAGTTTTCAGTCACGGACAATTGTATGTTGCTCTCTCCAGAGTTCCATCTTTTCATTCACTTACAGCGCACAGGCACGCGCACGAGAGAGACACACAGACAGGCGCGCGCGAGAGAGATAGAGACACACACATACACACAGGCACGAGAGAGAGAGAATCCCTGACCCCATCAGATTCAAATTTGCTTTTTACGTTTACATGCAATTTCCTGTTAGATTGGCCTTTGCAATGACAATTAATAAGACACAGGGACACACTTTCAAAACGATATGCCTATCTGCCAAACCCAGTTTTCAGTCACGGACAATTGTATGTTGCTCTCTCCACAGTTCCATCTTTTCATTCAATTACAGTCATATCCTCAAACCCACCCCATTTGGACAACTGTGTTTTTCACGAAGTGTTCACCCATCAATACATAATTATGCGGCGTATGCTACGCCGCAGGTTGGCTAGTATATCTATATTATATACTGTATATACCACACACAATATTGAATACAACAAACATACTGCAGAAAAGTCTTGGCAAGCGGTCAATTCATGGTACACTTTTAGGTAAGTCTGAATATATGAAACCACTACCCTGTACTCAAATACACCCCAAATGTACAGTACAGACTACAACAGTTGAATTAATGTGAAATTAAAATGTGCAACAATGAGAATAAATGTGCTTAATGAAGGCCATTCTAGACAAAAAGCAAAAATTATGTATTAAAATATTTTTCTTAGATGGCATTAAGCTCAAGTAATGATGCAAGATCTTTTTATAGACTTAATGAGACCATGTTGAAAACCACTAAAAAATTAAGTTGCATTTTATTGAGGTATTCAAAAAACTGCCTCTTCTTTTTGACCTACCAATATGCAATAACTGCTAAACAGGTTATCAAGATTTAGCACAGTGAAAAATGTTAACTTGGAGCTTTAGAAGTAATATCAATGCCACATACCAAATATTTATTAATAAGCTATGAGATCGAGTTCAAAATGTATGCTGAAAGAAGCCCCTGGTTTTATCAAATTTGCAGAAATATTTACCGTAAAGTACAGTCAACTGACCTTTTGAGCTTGATTTCTTTTATTAAATTTTTTTTACCAAGGTATATTATAAAAACATTGCCATAAACAAATGTTTAATCATTTCTTTGTAAGGTGTGACCCAAGATTTACTCAAAGTCAAATGTCTCTTCTACAACAGAACCATCAGTGTTTCACATTACTCTATTTATTACTTTTTAACTATTCAAAAGTTTAGCGCATATAAAAACTCAATTTGGTTTTTCATGAAACAGGGGAACAGAGAACAGGATTAAACAGTTGTATCTGTTGGGCTGCTATTCAGGTTTTCAAAAAATGTGATTAAAAACAAAAACAGAAATTCAATGGCTGATAGCAAGATGGGGAAAAATATACCCACTATTTACACTGCAAGTTATTTATATCCTTGTGACCAGGATTTATGAAATACTTCCATTTCTCGACTGGATGCAGAGGATTCCAAGGGTCTGGTTGCCAAGCTATTCCATTCCGAAGAAAATCTGGAGAAATTTTCCCTGGGCAAAGCAGAAGGATTCTCATCTCTCCAAGAACCTGAAAAAAGGCTGCTTCTAGTGTAAGAGGAACTGGACAAAGAGGATGGCCTCTGTGAAAATTGCACATCTTTCATTAAATAATCACCATGGCCTATAATAAAACAGAAATATTAATTTTTCTTTTAAAATGTTTTTTTTTTTTTTAATATAAATTAAAACCAAAAGCAATGCTTTAAAGTGACCACCCTATTTATAAAAGACATGGAACAATTGTCCCAAAAATACTTAAATAATTTGTGTATGCAAATTGTTCTCTCATTGTTAATCCCTTTTCCAGATATTGTGTTTCAAGAGCAAAGGGCTTTTAAAACAGGCAGTCCACATTCTACTCATTTAACTAAGAAAAACAACTAATTGGTGAATTTGTATTCATTAGTGCACAACTCAAGACAATTGGTGATAGTAACGACAGACCCTAAACTGACCCACTAGGAGTAGAGTGTTCTGTCAATATACCCTGCAATGGATTGGCACCAAGCTGTATCAACTTGTACCCAGTGCTGTTCAGAAGAGCTCTGTCTACAGATTTCCCTGAAACATAAGTAGGTGTGAAAAATGGATGGATGGTAAAGGTTGTGTGGATTGCAGCAGATCAGTACCAACATTTTTACTTTGTAATTCCTGCTAAACATTTTATGATCAGCATCTTCATGATAGACAAAGTTGTTAAGTGGTATGACATTATCTTGTTAGATTTTGGCTGCCCACTGCTTATTAACCTCTAGGTAAGGAAAAATGAAAACAATGAAATTCCAAGAATAATATCCAAACAACCAAGTATGTGGAGATTCATTAGATTCTTCTGCAGTAGGATATAAATGATTCATCACTTGATTCTAAGCCAAGATTGATTTCATATGAATACTAAAATGAATAGAAAAACACTTGTTAAGATTTAATGTTTGGAAAGCTGTCAGAGTCCACTGGTCTGGTATGTAACCTCAAGCAAACTTTTGACATGACAGAGAAGGAAGGTTCAACATACCCTAAACCACACAAAAATGCTCTGAAAATGCAAATTTGAAACACAGCATTTTTGGGGGCAGATAACATATTGCCAGAAACCTCGAAGATAAACATACTTGAAGAAAGAATGCATGCTTTCCTTGCATATGAACTCGGATACAAAAACAGCATTAGAGCCGTGGACAGCTCCGGAATGCAAGTAGAAAAAATATGGCCAGAAACTGATCAACATAAATGTGTGTATACAATGTACAGTGATGGAAAAGAAATTGAAAACATAGGTCACAAAATGATAAATGCCACACTTACATTTTCGGAACATTTTAAAATGCCAGAACATTGCACCAGAACAACTGATAATGCCATTGGCCTGTCATGTTCCAGTGTTGCCAAACACTAAGTGTGGGAGCACTTCACCGAAAAAGAAAAAAAAGATGAATGCAGATTATGCAAAGCGGAGCTTTCTTTTCATGGCAGCACCACCGCGATGCATGAGAATCTGAAATGCAAGTATCCTGGAGCTGTGATGCTGCAGTCTCTTGAGAGGTAAGTTTTAGCGAGTAAAGTTAGTGTCACGTGTTAACGTTGATATTTGTACTATAATGTGCATATCAAGGTTTTGACAATGATAGTTAACCCTTAAACCAACACATACTTGGGGGTTAATGCACCCCTGGACACCAAATACTTTTTAGCTGCACTTTTTATGTAAACGTCGCAATTCACAAAGAAAATGTGAACTTTTAATGGAGCATATATTTTTTTTCATGCAAAGAGCATCACAATTACTGCAACACTGATCATTTTACACACTGCAAATAAACTGTAAAAACTATTCAAAAAACAAAAACAAACAAAAAAAAAACTACTGCAACAATCTATTATTATATGTTCAAGGTGCAACTGAAGTCATTGGTGAAATTCAGTAAATCACCGAGCCAACTGCACTTGAACTGGCTGCACGCAAACACACAGTGGTAAGCGCTGATGCTTGCAGGCTTGTCTAGGGCTGCAGTTCTGCTGGAGCCATCAGTGGTCGTGAGCTGGCTGCTCAACGAATATACGGCTTTGACTAATCACCTCCGGCGTGCTGGGAAATTGGTTTGTGAAACAAATATAGCTGGTTGCGGGGTTCAATGAATATACATTTCCGAATATACTCTGCTCCGGCATGCTGGCAAATTGAACTGAGAAACAACTTTAGCCGGTTCAGGTGGTTTAAGGGTTAAGTGAATATAATTTCAGTTATGTTTGCTAACATGTTTGGAACTATAGTAAACAAGTGAATAGGAGTACCTGAGCTGTCCTAGTTTTTTTTTTCTTCTTTTTTCATATATTATTTGAGTTCATATGAATAGTAAACCATCTCTAACTAACGTTAGGTAATTTGTGTTTTGGAGTATATCAGTAATTAGCTTGTTAAATATTTTAGTCTGTTATTTTTTTTTATTTTGGCATAATATAGTACATGATGTGATAAACTACAACACTTTTCCTTCAGAGTGTGATGATTAAAACATCTTTGTCTGCAAAATCATTCTTGTGTATTCCTGCTACCTCTACTCCCTCTGAGCGTCTCTTCTCAGCAGCTGGAAACATTGCCTCAAAGAAGAGAGCCAGCCTCACACCAGAGCATGTCGAAATGCTCACGTTCCTGCACTGCAATCAGGAATATATGAACTGAATCTTTTATAAACTGTACATTATTGTTTTATTTTATTTGAAGCTTTATTTAAACTTTTGGACTTTAAGACACACCAGTGGACATTTTTGGTTAAGTTAAATGTACTTTTTTGTTTAAAGGCTATGTGCACTTTAGTTTGTATTGTTTAATGTATTTCTTGTTTATTGTGATGGTCACACTAATATAAAACATCTGATTATTTTCAAATTCATGTATTTCACTGGTTGTTATTGTAATTTGATTATTATTAACTTTAATTGTGTTAATACAGAGACATCAGGGTGACATTCACAGGTGGACAGACGTGAGCAGATGAGGCAAGACATGCACTGGAGCCCAGAACAGGATGTGCAACTACAGGTCGCAGGCATCAAAATAATCAGGCATGAAATAAATCGTGACTAACCAAAAAAAAAAAAAAAAAAATTGAACGATTAGTTGACTACCAAAATAAGCATTAGTTGCAGCCCTAATGACCACGATGGCAACCTAAGATAACCAGTCTTACCCGTTTCTGGTTTGTCATAATCCAACCTTACTCGAACATATGGCCTAGAAGGAAAAGGTTCTGGAGAGACATGGTCACGCTAAAAGAAAAAACAAAAAATTTGTTATTAAAACTAAATGCTCCTTTCATTGCTCAAAGGGCATTCTCAGCTAAAACAAAATCGCCAGTTGACCAACTTTACTACTCACAACAGAAGTCTGAAAATATTTCAGGACATATGTCCTTTTTTAAAATTGAACTCATTTCAAATGATTTCTAAATTAAAGAACTATTAACAAAATAAACCCACACACATTTACGTGATTCAAACTTGATTTGTAACTACTTTCAAGCAAAGGCATCAATGCTGTTGGATGAGACATATATATACAAAAACTTTCACAGTAAAACTCTACAACAAAAAAATCCTCACTGTGAACTATGAAAAACATAAATGAAATTAGATAATGCTAAAGTGGACCAGAAAACAAAATAGCTGCTTTTAAATCATTACATAACTCACAGAACGGAAGCAAGCCAAACATTTTCAGATCTTTAATATTAAACCAACTTACTAAAACCATTTGGTTGGAGTTCTCTTCCATGAAAGCTTCTTGCTTGGATTTTACTTCATACTCTAAAAGTTTTTGGGCAAGTTTCTGTGCAACAGCCAGAACCACACTAGTATCAGGAGACTTAGTGCTTATACTAGGATTCTGGAGAGTAAAAAGAAAAAGCATTTTCCAAAAGAAGGAAACAATTTCAATGATGGAGAGGAGAAAAAAGAATCTTAATCGTTTTTCTTATGGGAAATAATGTATACATGGTCTCCAAACATTAAAAAATTGTTTTCTCTCTCCTGGGGCCTCATGTATAACGCCGTGCGTAGAACTCACACTATAACATGGCGTAAGCACAAAAGCGGGATTGTGCGTACGCACAGAAAAATCCAGATGCAGGAATCTGTGCGCACGCATACTTTCACGTTCTACTACTACATAAATCCCGATTTGCGTGAAAAGTAACGCACGTGCACGCGCCTTCTGTCCCGCCCCAACTCCTCCCAGAATTACGCCTCTTTGAATATGCAAATCAATATAAATAGCCTTCTGTGAAAAGACAATGGGAAAAGCACGGGAGAAAATATAAGAATTTCAGCGAATACCAAGTGGAGGCAAAGGAAAAACGTACTATTTGTTGGTTTAAACAGTGGTATAATCAACAAAAGGAAGCTGATCGAGTGACAGAGTGTCGGAGAAACTCGAAGGCTCAACTTCACAAAGTCGCACAGTGCCCGAAATAAAAAAGAAATCACATATCAAAGTCGCCGTGAAAAAGCGAGTCGTAGCCCACCGTCTGAGTGTCATATGAAAGCTTATTAGGGTACAGACAAAAAAAGGCACACAGTGGGGAAAAAAAGCACGAAATGTCAACTTTAATCTCAAAATTTCCACTTTAATCACGTAGTTTATTTTGCCATTAAAGTAGATCATAAACTTCATCTTAAAATCGTTTAATTTACTAGTTTCTCAAATCCCATTGTAACTAAAGTGGCATGTTAAATGCTTTGTTCTGTATTTGATCTTCTATGTGCTCTATGTGTATGAATCACTACCTGCTTTTTAAACGGGCTTTCTCTTTCTCCGACAGGACAAATAATCCATTACATTCGTGATATTACAGCTCTCTGAATAATTAAAATACTGAGATGTATACGTGATATCTTTTTCATGATGATAGGAATTAAAGCATGTTATTAAACATGGGAACACGGTGGCGCAGTGCTTGTTCATATCTCACGCAAGAGGCTTGCTGTGCCATGTGCAACCTTCAATGAAATAATTTATCACAGCAGTACTGTCTCTTTCAAACGTACTAACCTCCAATTCCTGTCCTTACTTTTCTTTCTCCAAAAACTCAATCGCCACACAATAAGCTATGTAATAGACGTGAAGCCATCTGTAAGCTTAGAACTTAGATTCTTCAAAACTTTTAAGGAACATTGAAATATCTTAGTAGTACGTGTTTAATTATTCTATCCGTCTATCTTTCCAGTGTCGCGTCAGCACCAGCAAGAATACAGCTCAAGGCAGGAACAATTACTGAACTAGCTAGCGCTGCGGCACCGTGTCCTCACATGTTTAATTATTAACAATACAGATTATTTAAATGAAGTTAAAGTTTTATCTGTATAATATAATCAATATGTTTTGCTGCATTTCGTCTTAGAAATTAATACCGTCATCACATGTAAATACGCGCTTTATAAAGTGGCGCAGGTTGTGCAATATTATAACTGTATTGCAAGTTTACAGTGGGGTAATTGTACTTATAAGTACAAACAGTTCTACAAGGAGCACTTGATGGACTGATTTAGTGCGTTTAGAGTTCTTGGGATGAAACGGTTTCTAAACCGCGAAGTCCGTACAGGGACTAAAGCGTTTGCTGTGGCTCAGGCAGCATCTGCTTCATGCTGTGTACCGATAATTCTCTTTCCAATCAGCTGCTGCTGTGATTTCCCACTCAGATACAGTGATATAAATACTCCGAGTGGTGCAGTGAGAGTAATGTGGGAAAAGATGATCTGCTGTGGCAACCCTTAACGGGATCAGCTGAAAGAAGATGCAGTGAGAGTTACAACGCTAAAGCAGTTATGGTATTTGGAATACTATGGCTATTCCCTGGACCATTATATTGCTACAGGTTAATTACAATCAGATGCATTACACTAATAAACAATATGCAGTTAATTTCAGTGTATTTATAAAGCCGCGCCAGGAATGTGGATTTAAGAAAGAAAGGGTGATCACACAGGAACAGTAGCACTGCTTTGACACTGGGTGCTGCCAGTCTGCAAAACCGGGCGGATAAATTGCGTACGCCAAGGAATGAGTTACCGTGGAAATGTGCGTGGCTTTACGCCAAGTTTAGGTTTTATAAATCGCGATTTGAGCGTGGAAAGGTTCGTACGCAACATTTCTGTGCGTATGCACCGTTTATACATGAGGCCCCTGGAGAGGGAGTCAAATTTAAAACAGTTTATTGTGGAAAAAACTTAAAAAAGATTTTTAAATTAATAAAAGCCATGAGATAAGAAAATTTAAGGGAAGGTAAATAAATCTGCATATTATCCACCTTGACAGCAAAGATAATACCAATGAGAAGACAAAAAGCCTTTGTACAAACTTACCATGACTGGCGATGTGTGATCAAGCAGTGGCCTTTTTCGGGATGGAACATTCAAGTCACTACAGTGAAGAAATAATTTAAAAGGAATGTGGTTTGTTAAAAAGTAAAAATATTAAAACAAAAAAATCTTAAAATATTGTTTCTATATTTGATCATCAACTGACCAAATGTACAAAAATTAGACTATTAAATGCAATTGGCCCCCATATCAAATGTTTACATATTTTTACTCTTAGAAAACTAGGAAGACCACTAAAAAGGGGACTGAAAAATTGGTTGGGTGCTGTGAACTACCTATGCAACCATTTCTTTTACTCAAATGATTTTTGTATCAGCTTGGCACTTGGTACAATGTTGAGGTTTGACCATTCTTCCAAAGTGTTTTACTCCAGGTTTTCAAATTAGGTAGATGAAACTGAACACGTCAATGGTCAAATATTAGAGAATGTCAGTCAGATCTAGATCAAGTCTTTAACTTGGTCATTAAAGGACATTAACTTTTTGTTCTTAATTCACTCCAATGTCATTTTAAACATTTTTTTTAGAAGCATTGCCTTGCTGAAAGATTAAACGTTTTCCCAAACTTCAGATTTTTACCAAACTTAAAAGATCTCTAGCTGTAATTTACATTGTCCATTTTTCCTCCTATGTTAACCAGATACCCAATCTGTGCCAATCATAATCAGCCTACAACATATTTCCACCATCATATCTCACTGTAGGTGTGGCCTTTTATGTAGTGTGGACAGTGTTACATTTGTGCCACATATTTCTATGAACTTTAGTTAAAAAGCTACTTATCGGTCTCACTGGACCACAAGACATTTTTCCACATCACAAATGGATCTGTTACATGCTTTTTTTTTTTTTGGAAAACACAAGAAGTGCTATCATGTGGCTCTTGTTGAATAATGACATCTGTCCAGCCACCTTCACAAACAAGCCTGTGTTATGCAGACTTCTGATATGGCTGACTGCAGCTACTATAGAACTCAGTAGCACAGACTGGAGTAAAGTGGCATCAAAGCAATAGTCTGCTTCTCTTCTTTGCTCATTTCTCACTGGTGGAAGCTATTTGTAAAACAGCTACATCATTATGCATTTTTTTTACATAACAGACAGAATACGTTCAAGCAGCACATTTGCTTTTTTCCAACTTAAATATCACATTAAAATGTACTATTTTGTGTTCCCTTTATTTTATAATTTGGATGAAGATTAAATTCCAAGTTAAACTTATGCAGACAATCAAAAAGAAATCTTAAGGGTTCACAAGTTTTCCAGCACCACTGTTAATAAAACATGCTGGTTTAGAAATGAGGAGAATGAACAAAAAGGAAGAACGTTAAAAAAAAAAAAAAAAAAAAAAAAATCTTCTGACTTGGCAGTCACAGTCAGGCATTATATGGGTGGTAAAATGTCAGAGAGGTTGGGCAGGATAGTTCATAATTAAAGGAATGTAGTTTCCCAAGAGAGGAGAAAAAAAAAAAAAAAAAAAAAAAAAAAAAAACCAACTCTGCTCTGCCCCTTTTTATATAGTTCTTCCGAGTTACAAGACCAGTCCAGTCTGTCGTTGATGTGGACATCCAAGTACAGTGGAACCTCGGTTCATGACCATAATTCGTTCCAAAACTCTGGTCGTAACCCGATTTGGTCATGAACCAAAGTAATTTCCCCCATAGGATTGTATGTAAATACAATTAATCTGTTCCAGACCATACGAACTGTATGTAAATATATTTTTTAAAGTTTTTAAGCACAAATATAGTTAATTATACCATAGACTGTACAGCGTAATAGTAAACTAAATGTAAAAACATTGAATAACACTGAGAAAACCTTGAAAAACAGAAAGCTTAACAAGAGTCCGCGCTATAGAGCTACAAACCGCTCGCTAAAAACACTTAACGAGTTTTAAGCATAGGGAAAAACATGAACATTTGAAAAATCCGTAATTTAAAAAACCACCAAGAAAAGTAACATTGCAACAATGTGAAAACAAAATCAAGGTGCATTCTTTAACTGCCTTCTCTGCCTTATGCGTCCAGCCCCCCCCGATGCGTGTGTGTCACTCTCGCGCTGGCTCGCTGCACAGGGAGAGACTGAACACGTGAGGAAATCATCAGCGCGCACAAACCAAAAGGGAAACTGGCTTGTTCGGATACTGAGTGTGTGGTCGTGAACAGATGCAAAAGTTTGGCGAACTTTTTGGTCATAAACCGATTTGTACGTGTTCCGAGACGTTCGTGAACCGAAGTTCCACTGTACTTATAACAACGACTGGAGATAGAGGCATTAGGTAAGGCAAAAGTCAGTAACCACTTCCTTGGTTTTGCTGGTGCTAAGGTGAAGACAATTCTTTCTGCAAAAGAGACAAAGTTCTCCATCTGACTCCTATATGTTGTCTTGTACACCTCACCAACAAAACCCATATGTAAAGAATCTTCTGAGAGTTTCTGCAAGTACCATGACCTAGTATATTTATAATCTGAGATGTGCAAAGTAAAGAGAAAATTAAACAGGACTTTCCTATGGGTGCTCTAGTGCTGTTCCCATTTGTATCAGAAACACATTCTTTGTAGTCTCATAAACTGATCTCCCCAAACAGTTATTCATTCCTGGATAATGGATTAAATTTATATAAAAACACAAAAAAATACTTGCCATATGAACATAAAATTATGAATCTGAAAAAAGTTCTGGCATACTTACTATCTTTGATTGCTACTTTCATATTGGCTCGATTTCCATCGGCTAGTGTAGTCAGTATATGTGCCTTCAGTGCTAAATGCCCAACGATCTGGAGATTCTTCATGAATCCGCCTTCTTTGCAAAGCAGCTGGATCATCATATAGCCTTTCTGTTGGATTCTCCTCATATAACCATCTTTCTCTGATGTAGGGATCTTCATCATTGTATCTCCTCTGTGCAATATTTTCATGTAAATGAGGTTGTCTCTGGTGTAATCTGCTTCCAGTAAGATCTGACTGATAATTCTCTTGGTATGTTCTGTCTGAAATGCCTTCTCTGAATTGTCCCCATGGGCTTGACTCACTGAATCTTGTTTTATCACTCAGACGTAGCCTTTCAAAATCTTCAGGAGTACTCTCACTGAATCTACCACCAGGATACAGGCTTACATTTTCAGCGTAATTACCTGGAAAAAAATCACTTAAACTCTCCTCAGGTAATGGCCTTAGACTATCCTCACTGTAAGAAAAATCTACAAAGGAGGGGAGAGAAAGAGTAAGGAAAAACACATTACTGTGTGTATGTATATTATATATACACATATCCTCTCTCCATCTATTTCATTCATGCTAAACCTACACACATATGCAATGTATTTAAAAAGGCTACCTATTCATGAGCTTGAAGGACGACAGTGGTGGCAGGTTACTATTTTAACAAAACTTTTTTTTATTCAAACTTTTATTTTGAATAAACATGCTGTGATTTCCCAGATAATACTTTTAATATAAGTGCTTAAGGGGCTCATCACTCTCAAGATGGTGGGAGCCATGTGCACTGCCAGTTAAGTGACAGGTAAGAGTGAGAGAAAATGCAGCCATACTGGATCTTGGTAAAAGAAATGGTTCTTGCAACATTTAACATTTTTTCAGATGGGGAAATTGTTATCAGTGTCATCACACTCGTATGCACCATCTTCCTCTTCAAAGGAGGTCTCTACTTTGGAGCCAGTCCAAAGGAGAGGCAACACACAAATGTGGGTTTACTCACAAGATCCAAGAAATACAGCTGAAAATTTTACTAGTGGAGAAGAAGGTCTTATTAATACAAGCTGCACAGAGAAAAAAAAAAGAGGGCTGTTTGCAGCCACTGACACTATACAGCTTCTAAAAACAGTGAATTAGGTACAGTATCTGGATGGATATTGACCACTAATTTTGTATTACTACTCAGTGACGACTTTGACAATTGCATGGTGAATGATGTAGAAATCTGGAAGGGCATGACAGAAACAAACAGCCTACATAACCTGAATTCAAGTAGTGAATTGTTATTGAATTTCTGAAGTATTCATGGATTGTTCATTTAGAGCATATTTAATGCAAAGTATCTTGGGGTAAAAGGTCAATGACAGCGTTTACAGTGGAACTTCACATTCTGAAAACTAGTGAAGAAAGATGCTGTGCCGTCATCTGGTCACAACTTATTGCCAAGATGGCTCAGGCTGTTCTGGAAACAATTAGTAAATGACTCTGGTTGGGAGAAGTTCAACCCTTCTAGAAGAGGCTAGAGAAAATTAGATTTGTTTTAGACATGTAGCACAGGAAGCTGGGGCCAAAATGTGGTTGATGCCTAAAACAACTGCTGAATACCAGTAGTAACAAAACCGTAAGATATTGAGACTATTACACACATGTAATATCGAGCTTCTGACATTGTGCGACCATGAGCAAATCACTTTATCTGCCTATGCTCCAGCTGGAAAAACAAAAGAAATGTTCCCAATTGTATCTCAAATGTTCCACACTACCTTGGACACCCTGGTGAAAAATACCATACTAAAATATTAATAATGTGTTACAACTTTAAAAAGTAACAAAAACATTTTCTTTAAGTGCATTTTTTTTCCCCCAAACACACTTCAACTGTAATTTTGCACACTTAAAAAAGTATATATTTTAAATAGAAATGAATTTTATTGTAATTAAGCACATTTGTTTGGAAGTATAGTTTTGTATTTTTTGTACATTATCAAAAATACACCAATGTAAATGACCTTTGGTGCACTTATGCATATTTTGTAACAAGTACATTTTGGTGTATTTTTGTATACTTTATAATAGTATACTATACTTGTGAATTTGCCTTAGCATACTTGTACATAAATATTCTTGTTCACAAGTACAGATGTATTTTTTGTATACTTTAAAATATTATAAATGTAAATTTCCTTTTCTGTAGTTAAGCATATTAGTTCATAAGTAAAGTGTACTGTATATTTTGTAGAAGATACATTTAAATATGTTAAGGTACATTTAGTAAGAATTATACCAGTTTCATTTTTGAAAAAAAGTTTAAAGATTCTTTTAAAAATAATTTTTTAAATGTTAAAGAAACCTTGGCACTTAAGGTATGATTAACAACTCTGCGTTACCTGCAGAAGCTGGCAGTAATGAAGATTCACTAGTGCAGAGGGCTGGGAGGAGAAGGCACTTAACTTCGTACAATTTCTACCAATTTTGGTAGCATTACACAATTTGAAAAGCCAGTTTTAACGTTTTTCTTCATACAAGAACGCTCATGACTACTTGATTCAGTCAGAAAAATGATCCAGCTTGGACACAGATCCAGGAAGCACAAGGAAGAGAGAACTGGAGATATAAAATTTTACTAAACTCTTATCAACTGGTCACCTGTGATATATTGTTGAGTGCTAACCAGAAAATTTTAGACCAAATTAGAAGTACCATGCTGCACTTTCATCAAGTGAAGATGATGACACCTACCAGCATCCCCACAACCGCCTAGATTTAATAAAAGATGTTTTGGCAGTTTTAAATATTAAGTACTAAATGGGGGTGGCATATGTGGGTAGCGCTGCTGCCTCGCAGTTAGGAGACCTGGGTTCTCCTTGCGTGGAGTTTGCATGTTCTCCCCGTATCTGCGTGGGTTTCCCTAGGGTGCTCTGGTTGCCTCCCACAGTCCAAAGACATGCAGGTTAGGTGCATTGGCGATCTTAAATTGTCCCTAGTGTGTACTTGGTGTGTGGGTGTGTGCCCTGTGGTGGGCTGGCACCCTGCCTGGGGTTTGTTTCTTGCCTTGCGCCCTGTGTTGGCTGGGATTGGCTCCAGCAGACCCCAGTGACCCTGTAGTTCAGATATAGTGGGTTGGATAATGGATGGATGAAGTACTGAATGGTTAACACGTGACATGCTTAACTCCCCCTCCTCCCCCCCCCTTTATATAAAAAAAAAAAACAGGATCCTACTAAATGTACAGTCCCACTGAAAGGTCAGCCTCTTTACAACATGCGAGTTCTATGGGGCCTACTCCTCAACCATATAATTGTTTTCCAACAAACTGCATATCAGTGTTTAATGAATAGACTGATAATGTGTAAAGTAAACATTTGACTTCCCAGTATTTCATTAAAGTAGTACGCATTTTGTTTTTCAGGTTTTGCGTTTTATGGACCACATCACCAAAAACGATTGTTCAAGTGAAGGGTAATTCTAAACTGATACATGCAAGCACCTATGGATATTATAATACTTTCATGTGCTGCGACAAAATTTTATTTATATAATTGCTTAACAAACACCACATCAGAAAACCCCTGCGAACAGGACAATTTGATAATTTCACATTTAGGGACAGAACCACTAGTGCTACCACGAACACAGGGTAAATAACTTATGACTGATGTTTCTCGAGACAAAGATATAATTGTGTTCTCTCTATGGAAACAAACTGATGAATGCATTTGGGAAATTTACATTCACTTTACTATAAATTTTCAATCAAAGTTTGTCATATTAATTTCTAAGTTATGTAATGTGGCTTTAATAGGTTGCAGTATGTCTGGACCATTAGGGATCTCAGCAGAACCTGCTTGATTAGAATGCTCTTGACAGCGAGTATTGTGTACCCATATCACATAGTAGATAGAGTAGCAATCCACTTGTGCTTTTACAATATTTGATATATTCCCTTTTTCCATTACAGATTACTTCAGAACAATGATGACAGTACAGGAGGCAAACTAACATCACACAGTAACTTTGCAACATAAAAATGTGCCAATCAAAATCAACAATGAACTATATTCCTGGAAAGAAGTGACATTTTTGTCCTGAGATGGTTTTTAGTTTAGTTGAGCTCTCTTTACAAATGAACACTTTTCAAGAAAAGGGTTAGACATGTTATCTTGACTTTTGATTAAATTTATATTGTTGTGATTTATATTGTTTTGGGGCTGAAGCCAAGTGCCCTCAGTTCATTATAAATAAATGCAGTAATTATAAAAGAAAAGGTTGACTTTCAATTTAAATTTGTGTATTTTTTCCCATATGTACTAATAACATGTAATTTTTTACCAAAATGAAATTATTAGTGTATTAATAATATAAAAATAATTGCATTAACAGATTACACTGTATATATTTTAGCATGTTTGGAACATAAAAGCTTAATTTTTAGCTATAATTTTAAGATACAAGCAAAGGTTATTTATAATGTATTAATTACAAATTATTTCAACATTATTCACTTAAAATATAATTATAGTGGTCATGTAATAGAAAAAAAAGTATAGAACTGATGATATTATAAGGTACAAGTTACATTTTAATATACTATTTTGCAAATTTAAATAAACTTAGAGTACCAAAATACCAAATACTAAAAATATTTTAAATGTATTTGTCAGCTATTTCACATACATTATTAAAATGAAATATAATAGTGCACTTGTAATAGATAAAAATTACATTTTAAATCTATTGTAAGCATGCAAAAGGTTTTTTTTTTTTTTTTTTATAAAGTATATACAGTATAAAGCAATACAATCATACTGCAATACACTTAAAATAGCCCCACTTTAATATGTTAAAGTATATTTACTGTAACACAAATAAAGTAGATCATGTACAATTTTGGTACAACTTAAAAATACATTTAGCAAAAAATTAGTTGTTCCGATGTAACACATTTGAAATATACTTATTAGTCCTGGCCAAAGTTTATTTTTCATACTTTAACACACGAGCATTTAGTACACTTCAGTGTATTTTTTTTTCTCCTGGGTAAAGGAATCAATACAATAAGTACAAATTATCAAGTCTTAAAAGTGATTAAAAAAAGACTAGAAAGAGAACTCACAAAAAAACATGCTTTTCAAACCAAATTCTCAATTTTATCTCCTTTTACCTCAGTTGTACCTCAAATTCCCAAGGAATTTTAGGAGGAACATCTGAGACAAAGTTGATTTTAAAATGAAACATAAATGACAATCTCTTTTAAGTCTCATGAGCCATCAAAGATAACCTTTGAGCAGTAAAATTATCTTACATGAAGTCATTTACCTGTAAACAATGTGCCATATTATCACCCCTTCATAATTAAACTTCTGCTTAACAATGCAACTGGATGAATGTACTGCCAGTACTCTCCTTCATTGTTCAAAGTGGCAGCGAGATGGTTCTAGCCATCACAGATACTCAAGTAGTGATTCTGCTAAACTTAGGAACTAAAACTTTCACTTTTTTTGCTTTATATAATACAATGCAAAGAGCTCTGATTTATTACCACCCTCATTTGGGTCCTGTTCTTCATTTAAATGTGATTATCACTTGTAAATTATACAGAAACAGTGAAGGTAGTTATTGCTTTAACCAAGATATTTTATATGTAAAAACTGATGAAAACCTCTAGTAAATTAACCATATTATAAACGTACTTGTTCATATTAAGCAGTAGAGACGTAGAGGAGGTTTGCTCTTACATTACTGTATTTTTATTCCATTAACGACAGCCGCGCACAGAGGGCTTGGACATGAATAAAGTAGTAAGCAAAGACAGCCGTGCACAGAGGGCTTGGACATGAATAAAGTAGTAAACATTTGCTAAAGTTTATTCTAACAGAAGAACCACCATAGAATAATTTTAATACTCTGCTATAATGCAGTTCTGAAATTCTGTACAGTGCAGGGCAAGTCTGTCCAACAGAAAATGATGTTCACTCTGTAGAATCATAAATTAATGATGTTCCACAACATCATACTTGTTCTGCATTTTATTCAAAAATCAGGCAGCATAAATTGAAAGTATTCACATACAGCATTTAAGTTATGTACTATAATTATAACTTTAGCTAATGTTTGTTATTTCATGTAACTCATCTCAAGATGTGTTATAACTGGAAAATAAAGCACATGTGTAGTAAAGGTGTTTTCCTGATAACTAGACATAATCAGCAATCATAGACAAAAATTTTGGCCTAGGATTAAACTTTAACAAGCCAAGTCTCTTAAAGTGCCCCTTATCCCTTTTTGAGCCATCACCCACAAGAAGGTCGACATGTTTATTACTGCACTAGTAATAAACATGCACTATCATCAAAAAATGTAATTACATTCCCAACTGTAGATTTCACTGTATACATTTGGCGGACGTTAGCTTGTGTATTTAGTAAAGAATATTTTCTCATTTCCCAAAAAAGTTGCCACATTACAATGAAACAGCACATAGGACGTCCATGCTGGCAGGAAATCAAGGAGTTAAAGTAATCTTACAGGTGATATCATTTAGGTTACATTAAGCTTCTACTCTTAACCATGGAAACATATCTAATTCACAAAACTCCAGGAGCACACTGTAACAGTAAAGCCTTATTAAAAAGTGAAAACACACATTAACAACCGAACAAATAAACAATGACAAGAAAAAAAAGCTTTCATTTTTGTTGTCATCTTTCATGCAAAAAGCCAGTAACACATACCATTTGGAGCACCTCTCCTCTTCCCAAGTGATGAAGGTTTTTCTATTTTCAGATCCATCAAAGAGTGCATGCTTTTAGGATTAACTGTTGTGGGGTTAAGAAAACGTGGACTGGTTTGCATTTGCTTAACCAGCTGACCAACAGAACCAATGCTTGGCATGGCAACAACACCTGCAACACAAATGGAGATCTCATACTATACACCATTTAAAAGATGCAAAGATAATCTATTTTCTATTAACCATCAATAGTTATTGAGGTAATGCTAAAAGGTATAAAATTGAGAGGATCAGCTCTACTACAGGAAAAAAAAAAAAACAACTTTTTGCTGACAAATGTAAAACTATACAAGGTTGCCAGAACAGCATTAATGATGTAATTTTTATTTTAATGTCTCAATTAGTCAAGCAGGAAAGTTAACCCTTATGGCACTTGTACACATGACACTAAAGAATTGAAATTAAAATATATTATCTAATTTACACATGATGAAGCAAATACTTGGATAATGTGCAATTGTTGTCGGTTCCACTTGCAAGAATTTACTTAAATATTACAGGTTAGGACAGGATATTTGAAATGCTTACGTTTTTCAGCAGAAGTGTCTTTACACTTAGTTTTTTCTTGAGGTTCTTCCTTTTTAACTTCACCTGGAAACAGTTCAGGTGAATTTAATTAAATTTATATTATTTAGTAAAATATAAGTTAGCTACATTGTATCATAAGGCTATCCCTTGTCTGAATTTCAAAAATGTCAATTTGTGTTAACAATTTGAATATTCAAATTACACTGAAAATTCAAAAATACTTTCCAATTTACACATGATGAAGCAAATACTTGGATAATGTGCAATTCTTGTCGGTTCCACTTGCAAGAATTTACTTAAATATTACAGGTTAGGACAGGATATTTGAAATGCTTACGTTTTTCAGCAGAAGTGTCTTTACACTTATTTTTTTCTTGAGGTTCTTCCTTTTTAACTTCACCTGGAAACAGTTCAGGTGAATTTAATTAAAATTTATATTATTTAGTAAAATATAAGTTAGCTACATTGTATCATAAGGCTATCCCTTGTCTGAATTTCAAAAATGTCTATTTGTGTTAACAATTTGAATATTCAAATTACACTGAAAATTCAAAAATACTTTCCAATTTATACATGATGAAGCAAATACTTGGATAATGTGCAATTCTTGTCGGTTCCACTTGCAAGAATTTACTTAAATATTACAGGTTAGGACAGGATATTTGAAATGCTTACGTTTTTCAGCAGAAGTGTCTTTACACTTAGTTTTTTCTTGAGGTTCTTCCTTTTTAACTTCACCTGGAAACAGTTCAGGTGAATTTAATTAAAATTTATATTATTTAGTAAAATATAAGTTAGCTACATTGTATCATAAGGCTATCCCTTGTCTGAATTTCAAAAATGTCAATTTGTGTTAACAATTTGAATATTCAAATTACACTGAAAATTCAAAAATACTTTCCATGTATCATGTTATCTCAGAACTGCTATGCATCGTCACTCGACTTTTCATATAGTAACCTGATACTTGCACAACATTTCTAGGAAAATCCTACATGCATTTTTTCTTAGATGGCTTCCAGGACTTCAAATCATAAAACCTACCTGTGCCAGTCAAGCTAGCTCTTGCCATAGGGACCAACCAATGGTTCATTAAAAAGAGTCTAATAGTGGATTAAGGGACAGGCTTGTGTTGTTTGATAAGGTCAAATTAGTTACATGTACTAGACACTGTGTAGCCCATCTACTTCTATACATTTTTATTTATTTTTTTTTAAATATACTTACTTGTATTTCCCGGTTTTCGTAAAAGTTCTTTGGGCTTCTCAAATATCTGCACCTGGGGAGAGAGAGTGTTTATATAATAAAGATTTCTGCTGAAAATTGAAAAATAAATATTGCCACAAAATCCTATAACCACTTATGTGTAGGATCAAAAATCTAAACTTAATATATAGCAGTGTACCATGATGTCAGCTGAAGTGACTGACTTGATTATTTCACCCTTGTTAAATATTTCTTTGCTAAACAACCTAGACATACTGTATATAAAATAGAATGTCTGTTCCCTATACAATTCTACACCCTTTGACTTACCTGGAACAGTTTAGCATAGTTGCTCTCTAGGACTATATGGACAAGACAGACTACTTTGTTACCCTACATTTTGACCCTGGGAGTCCCATTAAGTTTGTTCTTTTCTGTGTGTACCAGTTTGCACACCACTGCCACCTGCTTACTCAGCAAGTATTATAATCATATACCCTTTGACTGATGTGAACCAAATTTGGCACAGTTGCTCTCTAGGACCATGTGACATTTTTTTTGGCACAAAGCAAATGAAACAGCCAAATAAACTTAAGTCAGCCAAGCTGACAATGTAACCAGTATTTAACATTAGTGACCCAGGAAATACCACATGCTGCTTCTATCTAATGTAATATGAAAAGAAGTATCTTATGCTTTTGCAGGGGGGTATTGGGGGACTCTTGATCAAGAGTGGAAGTGGAGCGCGGCGCAACACAAGGCAAAAATCAAAGCTTGTTTTTTTAACTCCTGCTTTGTTGGCTTTTCTTTATTATTTATGAACAACTAATTGTCCACCTTGAACTAAGAGGACGAGTCAAACAGAGAGCGCTCATGGTTACAACTCAGCAAGGTGTTACTGGAATTCTGAACTCCAAATCGTACCGAATAAGAAATTCTTGACTTTTGAGAATAGGGACAGTGTTTGGATGATGAACAGGGCAGCCAACAGGGTCACCATTTTAAAACTGCATAAACCTTTGTTTTCTTTCCTTAACCCATTCTAAAAATTAGTAGGCAATAGTGGGTACTTTGACCAAGCAGTAAATAAAATGTACCTTCACTTCTCCACAACCCTCCTTGCATTCAATCATTTCTGCTTTTTCTTTCAACAACGAATGCATCTTCACAAGTCCAGCCTCTTGCTCTTCAAGGGGAATCAAATCTGGATGCATCTTTTTCTGTAGAAGCAGAAAAACAAAATTCTGGAAAAAACATCCATTTAACAAATGAAACAGTACAATTCACAACTAAATTTGAAATGCTAATCTAAAATCTAAACACTAAAACTTCAATCAATATGCAGGGGGCTCGTGTATAAAACCTTGCTTAGATTCCATACTAAAATGTTGTGTAAGAAAAGAAAAAAGTGCCCAAGCACAAAAATAATCAGGTTTATAAGACTGTACACCAGGTCTCATGCAAACTTAGTTTTACAAAACTATGTGATCATGCTTGCACTTTTAGCCATTCCTTATCACCTCTTACGATATAACCATGTATGGTTTAAACAAACCACACACACACCATGCTGTTTCAGAATACTCATGACCTAATCACAGTATAAATTGGGCCATGTTACTGAGTGATGTCCATTTTTAAATCAGGGGAGACACAGAAAACTCTGTTAATGTGAAGCTGACGTATCATTGACATTTGGTGGAGCTTAAGAAGTGGCAAGGGAGTCCTGGTCCATCCAACGGATGCACTACGTTACTAAACCAGGTCTCAAATAAAGGATTTTCTTCCAAACTTTTAAGGCCACAGTTAAGGAAAATATGTTAATAAATGAATTAGGTGCATGGTATGGCAGTGCTACTGTCTTGCAGGAAGGAGTATAAAGGTTACAATCTGAGAGCACCCTACATGGATTGTGCACATGGGTCCATGTGGGTTTTCTCCAGTTTCCTCTCACTGTCCAAACATAGGTTAGGTGAACTGGCGATGCTAAATCATCCAATGATGTATGCGCTCACCATGCAATATGCTGGCACCCTGTCCAGGTGTTGATCATGCCAGTGCACTTTGCTTACTAGGATAGGGTTAAGCTGCAACCTGCCCTGATAAGCAGTTTTAGAGGATGTATAGAAGGATGTATCAATACATACTACTGTATAATCTGCTGTGCTTATAGTGACTTTCACTTGCATGTCGCCAAACAGATAAATACTTTTCAGTTACTGGTTAGTCATGGCTTCAGCATTAGCTCGAGAGGTTATTTCAACTTGAATCTGTTGTATTCAGTACTTTTCTTCTATACAAAAGATGCTCCTGTCGGCAAAACAGTCAGTAGTCAGTACATGCAACTGAAACGGTAGTGCATGTGGCTGTGGCTGATGCTCGATTGTATAAACAGTGGCGTGGCGGTCTTGGTAAATCATGTGATCCCTGTTCCATTACATGTTTATAAGAACAGGGTTCAGGAAATGCATGGATGGACATAAGAATGTGACTAACGCATTATTAAAGGATCAAAGAAATTATATTTTCTGTTCACTTCACTGTTCTGCTGCCCGAAGTCGCTACAATGCTAACACTAAAAACGTTTGAGTTGGACTTAATGGATAATTGAAACCTTCCATAACGTTGACAATTTTCACAGAAAGGTGGCGTTTTATAAATACTAACTTTTGCGCAAGAAATTGCTTAGGCATGTTTCCATGTCTAACAAAGTTTTATACATCAGGCCCCAGGTGCTTTATTTAAAATTAAACGATTAAAAACTGTATCCAACCAAGAACTGGATAGGGCACATAACATGGAAGGATGGAGGTACAAAATCAAAGTGTACCAACGTGTTTAATTATAAACAAGTCATTGATAAAGTGTTTTAAGTGCCCAGAGAGGCTAACTATTAACTATACAAATGTGTATCTTTCCAAAAATACATGAATAATAGAAATTCTGTAGAGGCTGGTAGCCTGCAAATGTGCAATATTAAAATGGGGGGTTTGGGAAACACCTAGTAAAAGTGGTTGTAAAAGAAGAAATAAATGGAATGCCTCTGACAAAAGTAAAAGGCCTGGGTTTACAGATTTTAAAATGTAAGAGTCAGATTAACCCTCAGGCTCTCAATATACTGAATGTTAACAACAGTGAGTAGTCATAGACCAATAATTAAACAAAAAACAAGTTTCCAATCTGCTGCAATCAAAATTAAGACCTACTTCAAAAAGAAGTTTTCAGATGGACCACAAACGAATACACTAAAGTAAACTTCTTTATAATGGAGGCCAAATAGAAATACTTGCTTCAAGAAACAATATATTCTTGTTACTTTATTAATGTACTTTCTTCATTTAAACAGTGTATTAGAATAAAGATGAAATAAACATTGCCAAACTACCATAAAAATAATTTTCTTGTGTGACCAAAAACTTTATGAATATGTACGTATTGCACATAATAAACAATATCTTTTTGATGAAAGGTATAAGGAAGTTTTTCAAAAAATTCAGATATATTAAATCAACATACAAGTTTCATAAGGCACAAATACAAGGCACATTACATATATTAAATAAGATGTATTTTGGGGACATTTGAAATATAGGATTGTCTGGTAGTGTTGCAATTTATATTTCGACTTATACATTAATACTCATCTGTGTGTACCGTTTGTTTTTTTGTAAGTGCCGGACTATTGTGGAATCAAAAAAGAACTGCCTATAAAGGCCACAATGGTGAAAGTGTTGTACAATTTATCCGAAACTCAACATAAACATAGACAAAGCCGTATTAATATTTTGAAAGCAGTACCTAATGCATTTGGTCCTGACCTTCTAAAAGTTTTTGATGAAATTAAAAAGGGACGCCTTGTAATTATACTGTGAGTGCAGGTGCAAAGGTACAGAATTTGCTTAGGCACAGAAAATTACAGGATACTGAGGACTTCTTCCTCTTCTTTTGGCTGCTCCCATTGGGGGTTGCCACAGCGGATCGTCTTCTTCCGTATGTTTCTGTCCTCTGCATCTTGCTCTGTTACACCCATCACCTGCATGTCCTCTCTCACCACATCCATAAACCTACGCTTAGGCCTTGCTCTTTTCCTCTTCCCTGGCAGCTCTATCTTTAGCATCCTTCTCCCAATATACCTAGCATCTCTCCTCTGCACATGTCCAAACCAACGCAATCTCACCTCTCTGACTTTGTCTCCCAACTGTCCAAATTGAGCTGGCCCTCTAATGTACTCTTTTCAAATCCTATCCATCCTCGTCACACCCAGTACAAATCTTAGCATCTTTAACTCTGCTACCTCCAGCTTGGTCTCCTGCTTTCTGGTCAGTGCCACCATCTCCAACCCATATAACATAGCCAGTCTCACTACCGTCCTGTAGACCCTCCCTTTCACTCTCACTGATACCCGTCTGTCACAAATTACTCCTGACACTCTTCTCCACCCATTCCACCCTGCCTGCATTCTCTTTTTCACCTCTCTTCCACAATCCCCATTACTTTGTACTGTTGATCCCAAGTATTTAAACTCATCCACCTTTGCCAACTCTACTCCCTGCATGCATGCTCACCATTCCACTGACCTCCCCCTCATTTACACACATGTATTCTGTCTTGTTCCTACGGACCTTCATTCCCCTCCTCTCTAGAGCATATCTCCACCTCTCCAGGGTCTCCTCAACCTGCTCCCTACTCTCACTACAGATCACAATGTCATCAGCAAACATTAAAGTCCACGGGGACTCCTGTCTAATCTCATCTGTCAACCTGTCCATCACCATTGCAAACAAGAAAGGGCTCAGAGCCGATCCCTGATGTAATCCCACCTCCAACTGGAATGCATCCGTCACTCCTACCGCAGACCTCACCACTGTCACACTTCCCTCGTGCATATCCTGTACAACTTTTACATTCTTCTCTGCCACTTCCAACTTCCTCATACAATACCACAGCTCCTCTCAAGGCACCCTGTCATATGCTTTCTCCAGGTCCACAAAGACGCAATGCAACTCCTTCTGGCCCTCTCTAAACTTCTCCATCAACATCCTCAGAGCAACCATTGCATCTGTGGTGCTCTTTCTTGGCATGAAACCATACTGCTGCTCACTAATCATCACCTCACTTCTTAACCTAGTTTCCACTACTCTTTCCCATAACTTCATGCTGTGGCTCATCAATTTTATTCCACCGTAGTTACTGCAGTCCTGCACATCCCCCTTAAATATTGGCACCAGTACACTTCTCCACTCCTCAGGCATCCTCTCACTTTCCAAGATTCCATTAAACTTCCTGGTTAAAAACTCCACTGCCATCTCTCCTAAACACCTCCATGCTTCCATAGGTATGTCATCTGGACCAACGGCCTTTCCATTTTTCATCCTCTTCATAGCTGTCCTTACTTCCTCCTTGCTAATCCGTGGCACTTCCTGATTCACTATCTCCATATCATCCAACCTCTTCTCTCTCTCATTCTCTTCACTCATCAGCCTCTCAAAGTACTCTTCCATCTGCACAACA
Organism: Erpetoichthys calabaricus; assembly: GCF_900747795.2. Taxonomy (NCBI): domain Eukaryota; kingdom Metazoa; phylum Chordata; class Cladistia; order Polypteriformes; family Polypteridae; genus Erpetoichthys; species Erpetoichthys calabaricus. The sequence goes on from NC_041406.2 coordinate 101,422,537, forward strand.
CACTCTCCTCGCTTGCGAGTGCGTTTCCATCTTTATCCTTTATCACCCCAACCTGTTGCACATCTTTCCCAGCTCAGTCCCTCTGTCTTGCCAAACAGTACAAGTCCTTTTCTCCCTCCTTAGTATCCAATCACTCATACAACTCATCATACTCCTTTTCTTTAGCCTTCGCCACCTCTCTCTTTACCTTGCGCCTTATCTCCTTGATCTCCAACATCATCCTACAGACCACCACCCTATGCTGCTTAACTACACTTTCCCCTGCCACCACTTTGCAGTCTTCAATCTCCTTCAGATCAACTCTTCTGCATAGGATGTAATCTACCTGTGTGCATCTTCCTCCACTCTTCTACATAACCCTATGTTCCTTCCTCTTCTTAAAATGCGTATTTACCACAGTCCATACTTTTGGAAAAATCCACTATCCTCTGACCTTCTTCATTCCTCTCCTTGACACTATACCTACCCATCAATTCCTCGTCTCCACCGTTCTCTTCACCAACATGCCCATTGAAATCCGCTCTAATCACCACTTTCTGTCCCTTGGGTACACGGTTCATCACTTCATCCAACTCACTCCAAAAATCATCTCTCTCACCCATTGCACACCCAACTTGCGTTGCATATGCACTAACGACATTCATCATCACACCTCCAATTTCCAGCTTCATAATCATTACTCTGTCTGACACTCTTTTCACCTCCAAAACAGTCTTGACATACTGTTCCTTCAGAATAACTCCCACCCCATTTCTCCTCCCATCCACACCATGATAGAACAATTTGAATCCACCTCCGATCCAGCTGGCCTTACTCCCATTCCATTTAGTCTCTTGCACACACAATACACCAACCTTCCTTCTCTCCATCATATCTGCTAACTCTCTCCCCTTACCATTCATACTGCCCACATTCAAAGTTCCTACCCTCGGTTCCACTCACTTTACTTTCCTCCTCTCCTCCTGCCTCCGGACACGTCTCCCCCCTCTTCTTCTTCAGCCAACAGTAGCCCAATTTCTGCCAGCACCCTATTGGCTAGCAGTACTAGTGGCGGTTGTTGTTAACCCGGGGCTCGACCAATCCAGTATGGAAATTTGTATGGTTGTCCGCATATTGATTTGGCAAAATGTTACACCGGATGCCCTTCCTGATGTAACCCTCCCCATTTCTCTGGGCTTGGGACCGGCATGAAGAAACACACTGGTTTGTGCATCCCCTGCGGCTGGGTTCTTGATCTTTTTATTTTTATAAAAGACATCCTGCCATGCTCCGAAAATTGACACAGAACTTAAATTGATTAAAAATGTTTAATCAAAAATGAATCAATTGAGATACAAAAGTACCAGACTAGATAGTTTTAAATGCAAATTTAACTAAACTAGGTCAATCAGCCAAGAAAGCCAGGCAAACCAAATATAGGTAAATGTGACAAATGAAAGTTAAACTTAGTTTGGCGTTAAGTAAAAATGGAATAAAATATGCAAAACACACAAATCAAAAGATAAGCTGTAAAAGGGGTGTAAACAGATTGGAAATTTGTCTAGTAAAAGTACAACGGGAAGCAAAGTTGCATCTGACATACTTTTACCAACAAAAATGTACTTTGCAGAACTTTATCACTGACCAGATAATTATGCCGATGCTTTGCACCAGTGACATGAAAAATTATATCCAGGCATGAACGGACATCACAGAGTGTACACAGGTAGGAGGAATGTTGATTTCCAGGGCTCCGATATTCAGTTAGGTATTGTAGTCCTGAATAATAAAGAACATGAATTCTGGTAAATAATTCATAAAAGAAAAACACTGATATGATGTTTTTATCTTGCACATGGATGGAGGCAGAAAACAGACCTTGACAGGTCAGGACACCAGGGGCCTGATGCAGAACACTGTAGAATTCACACTAAAACATGTAGAACGAACAACACTGGAAATGTGTGCATGCACAAAAAAAAATTCAGATACATAACACTGTGCATACACCAAGTTCCACACACTTCCCCTTTATAAATCCCAATGAACTTGAAACTTGGGGCACGTGCACATGTGTACAGCCCCTCCCCAACTACTGCCAGAACTTTGCATATTTGAAAATGCAAATCAATATAAATAGCCCCTTCCATTAAGTGTTTTGTGGCTGCATACATTTTTGTCTGATACCACTGGGCGACCATCTGGCTGTGTGCCAACGGATGCTATTCTGGAGTCATAAAATGCAATAGTGGATGCTGTAAGAGATGTGGAAAATGAACTGAGGAATAAGGATTTACTATGTGACACTGAGTGAAAACAAATTAAATAAATAGGTTTAAAAAAAATAAACACTGTATATGATCACGGTTTTTACATTCTGCTAATTACATTAAAATGAAGTTGTAATGCTGTCTGATTAGGCTGATCATTTCGTAGGTCAGGGTCAGGTTCCACATACCTCATCTCTTCAGGTATGGGCAAGCCATGACCGTGTGCCACATTATGTAGCACACTACATTCTTAAACAATGCAACACTTTTTGTGCGCTACAGAGCAGCACATTAATAAGAGTAGAAATGCTTTTTATTTACATAAGCAAATTCATTCTCTGAAGGTGCCTTTATAGTGTTGCATCAGCGGAGAGCACCACAATGGATCAATTCTTTGCTCTTTACATGGCTTTTTGAAGTGATTTGTAATCCTTAAAAAGACTGCTTGCCTTTTGCTGCACTAGTTGGAAAAAACGCATGCTACTGTGCAGACTTGCCTCTTTTGTAAGCTTTCCTGGTATAAATAATGTGATGCCAGTTCATTCTTTTGGCAATGGAGTAATGCTTTGATGACATCACACATTTTATATGACTTTTGCCAACTAACATAATGAATATATCGTTTATAAATGTATAAAGAATCAAGACTAATCAGAAGTGCACCACTGCCAGCTGAAGATCATCAGGATGGGGATGAATGAGCTATAAAAATAAACCTTTGAGAAACCAGCTTTGATGCACAGTTGTATCCAATTGTAAATTGAAACTTCTATCACAACATATTAGTGAATTATGATCTTGTCCAATTAACCCTCACTGACCATAACCAAACAATCTTTTTACAAAATAACTTTTTCTAGATTGTATTCTATAATATTGCAGGTTTTCTGCCTATGGAATAAGTTAAGTGTCCTGCAATTACCAGGTTGACCATTTTTTACCATAACACAGGAGGAGACATTTTCTTTCACATGCTCATTCCAGAAAGTGGATTTGGTGAAATTAGGGGATGTTGGTGGTGGGATGATGGGAGTGCAATATAAGATATCAGGGTTTCACGAAACAGAATAACTGTACTTGCCAATTATAGGTTCAGTACGTTCAGGGTTCAAAACATACTCCTCCAAGGCTTTTCGGTTGGTCATTTCCTCTTCATTCGATGCTACAAACAAATTGTCATTTTAAAAGTCATTAAAAACTTGTATACTAGAACCTTGCAGTTACAATTCTGCACTCAAAGTAAAAAAAAAAAAAAAGTTTAAAAATGTGATACTAAAATATAATACATTAAAAAATTATCAAAAAAAATGTACAAAACCATAAACAGTAATATGTAAAATTACATTTTTAGAAATTGTGGACTAAAATAGAAAAAAAAATACTATGAAAGGATAAAAAAAAAAAAAAAAAACAATTAAAATGCAACAACTTCAAATTTAGAAATAAATGATATGTTGCTCAAATAACTTTCCCAGACGTTTGTAAACCAAGGCAATTCAATCACTGTTACAAGTTTATTAATACATTTGCATATATAAAAAAATATTAAATTTGCTTACATCAATTACCAATACATTAGAAGCAAGGCAATGGAGAATTAAGGGCATTTTAAAATAGGACAAGGAATCCAAAAATTACAAGTACTCAACATAAAAAAGAAAAAATGTGATGTATGCTGGACTTGGCAGCATTTACAAATTAAAATCTCAGGTGAGGGGATCTATGATACAAATGAACTTGAATTCAAGAAATAACTAACTAGAAAAATAGCAAACTTAATATTCAGACTATTTGACTTTGGTTTGGATGCATTTTACAAAAACCCTACACCAACCTGGAAAACTGTTACTAGGCCTCAACCTGTGAAATTGTCAAATTGACTTTCTGGGGTTCCTGACTCAGGTCTGTACACACAAGCATTTAACCCAGTAATTTACTGATAAATAATTGGTATAGCCTGCAGGTGCAAAAGAGATTTAAGTGAAACAAACCAAGCAAAATTTGTATAGTATACACATAAGGCACAATTTTAATTCATTTTGTTTAATAAAAAAAATATAGCAGTAAAATTAATATTTAATTTTTTTAGACAGGGCTGGGATTGGCTCCAGCAGACCCCTGTGACCCTGTAGTTAGGATATAGCGAGTTGGATAATGGATGGATATTGTGATTCTTCTCTAGTGCAATGATAATTATGGTGTACTTATTAAAACCTTTTCTGTTATAGTGAATTTCACAGCTTCCTAAGTTTGTTTTAGAACAAGCACACACATTTTTAGAAATGCTGCATGTTTTCGATCTCTACAGAAATTTTCAAAATTAAAATGGTTGCAGTCAGACTGTGACAGTTATTTCAAAGCCTTACTAATTTAGTTCTCGTTCTTGAATTTAACTCAAACTTTGGATTGTCGTCTTAGTAAATATTTAACGTCTATTCAAATTCAGTTTCTGCAGTAATTCAAAGACATTACTATTTCGATATTTTATCATCAATATTTTATTATAAAATTTGGAACAGTGAATTAAATGTACAAGTCTATGATGTAAAAGATGCCAAAAAAAAAAAAAAAAAAAAAAAAAACATCATAAGAAAGAGAACTTTGTGGATTCTGGCAGTCCCAATTCTGGTATGGATCAATTTAAAGAGTTTGTAATGAGAGGATGGGGTTACACTGAACCCACATAAACAGACGTAAACTTCAAATTGGCCCAGGTTGAGGATACGGAGAATTGGGGGAAATGAAGCCCTGCAGATAGGGTACTGAGACACAAAGTTAAAGGAATTAACCTTTTAATTACTCAAGACAGAGTTCAGAGACATGACATCACTAGGTTCAAAGCCCACATTTTCCTCCAGCGGGTTTAACTTTTTGTGTGTGCACATGCGTGTGTTCACTCATAACACCCAAGAGCTCCTGCACAGATTTAGTTGTGAACTCTAATACAGAACCACTTTCAGTTCTACACAATTAAAGAATACACAGCTATACTCACTAAAAAACCTACATGAAATAACAAAGATAATCTTTAAAATTTGGCTTATTATTATCTTTTAATAAAGAAAAACCATCAACCACCTTGGTTGGACTCCCTTAGACCCCAAGCACTGCACAAATGAGTGGAATAATATTCATTAATAGAGTTAATAAGATGAGTCAATTGAACTTAAAATAAAGGCAAATTTACATAAGGCATAGATTGAGGAATGAGTTGACATGGATGTGCAGCGCATTTATCCAATAAAATGCTCATACTGGCATCAGTGTTTGTTGCCAGAATTACTTCAAAACCCGAAAATGTCAAATGATGATTAGTAATAAAAAGACTAGAATAAAGTGATAGAGAGCTGGAATATTATTATTCTCTTGATTTCAGAAGGCATAACAGAATCTCCCTTCTGCATCAAAGCCCGTTTCAAGTGCTATTAGGCACTACAAACTTATGTTAGCTGGCTGAAGATGATGAAACCATCAAATAATGTTTATTACCAAAGCGAGAGACATCACCTTCTAAAGGTTTAGACTCTTTTATAAAAGGTGAGATCCGCCTTCCAGTGCCACAGGAAGTCAAGAAAGCTGTGCCTTACTGTACTCGACACCAGACATTTCTGGAAGAAATTACAGGTTGAGCATCCCTATTCCGAAATGCTGGGACCAAAGTATTTTGGATATTTTTGGATTTTTAAATATTTGCATACACATACCTGTAATAGATATCTGGGGTTTAACACTAGAATTACCAGAGCCTACGAAAAAACTCGTAGATCCGTCCCACCTTAAATCGCTTCTTAAATCCTTTTGCACCTCTCCGCCATCGTCTTTTGTCATCTAAATGTACAAGCTGCAAGCAGCTGGCTATTCCATCCCCCCACTGACTCAGAACGTGCACGAATTTCTCCCAGCTCATGCCTTGATTAATTATCTGGGAGTGAAGTGGAGTTTTAGAGTGGAAATAATAAATCGTTATTTGGAACACACGCATTTCATTTGTGTTCCGTTTCTACAGTAATCTGTGTAAACACATTTTTAAAACAGAAATTTTTCATATTCTAGTAGTAAATGACAAAATGTAGGCATAAACTATATAATGTATGAAGCCTGAAGTCCAAATATCAAAGAAACACTTTCACGAAAGGTACAAATATAACGGAACAAGTGCGTTTCAATTCAAAAATACAACTGCAGAAAAAAAAGCCGCCTTAGTGCGCGACATTGACAGTTATTTGCAACGACTGCTGCTGTGGCGCAACAGTATCAGTTGCTGACTGGCAATCAACAGGTCACGAGTTCGATCCTGCACGACTCCCTTTTGAGAAGTGAACTGCTCTTATTTTTACTATTTTAGAATAAAAAGATACATTTGATTTCAGTCTGTAACAGCCGGTGTAATTTATGATATTTGTAAAGGTTAGCTTTGTTTTTTTTTTTTTTATTCACTTTTCATTCTTCCTACCCCATTTGACACTGCTGTTTTCACATAAAGACGCGCTATAGCTCTGCAGTGTATCACGATACATACGACCGTGTGTTTCTTTTCCCCCAATCTTGCCCCACATGTTGCTGTATGCCGTTTCTTTTGTACTCCAGGACATGCAGAGGAAAGCATAGTAAAGAGCATTAACTTCAGCACTATATGCAATCATCAGACACTCCCCATCTGACACTGCTGTTTTCACATAAAGACACGCTATAGCTCGCCCAAGGAGCGCCCTTCCTACATTTACATGTGTACTTGTTGCAGTGTACACACCTCTCTGTGCTATGGTTTCTATTACACTGAGCAAGCACCTGTAATTCACAGCTCTATTCATTATCTCAAAACACCACACACATTCACAGTAATCACCAATTAAGTCCACCACTCACACCCACGCCCACAACCATACAGAACTGATTCCACATCAGAGAATTTCCAGTTCCAGCATAAATTCACAAACGATCTGATGCTGTTCGTTTTCAAATAATATTGCATTAGTGCGATGATGTTTTCACATATATTGTCTTTCTTTCAGGTGTGTAATAGAAACCACAGCATAGAGAGAAGTGAATACACTGTAACAGGTACACACGTTGTAAATGTAAGAAAGACGATCCTTGGGTGTGTGTGAACTGTGAACTGTTAACATTTGAATCTGATGACTGCATATAGCGCAGTCTTCTTCAGTGCGCTTATTCAGTGCGCGCAAGAATATGCAGTTCCAGTTGCTGTGTGCTACAACATGCTGGTGGTGATCAACGCACATTTTAAAAAAAGAAAGACACAAATAAGTGACGTTTTGAAGAAATCATTTTATGACGAAGCAAATAGTACCAATCAGAAAACATAATCGCACTAGTACAATATTATTTGAAAACGAACAGCGTCAGATTGGGTGTGAATTTATACTGTGGTGCTGTTAGAGTCAGATCAGAAGCTGAATAAGCTTCTGTTCTGACTCTAAGTAAAAATTATGAATTAATTAACAGAAATAACCGCGATCGACATTTTAAACTTAACGATTTATAGTGCATACCAATTTATAAATTTTATGTCCGTTTGAGGTTACAAAGAAAAAAAAAACACTTCCTCCACAGCGGGGAATCGAACTCGGGTCTGTAATGCACAGCAAGGCTGCTGTAGCGCTAAGTCAGCAAATCTTACTGCTACGCCACGGAAGGTGTTGTAGCATCGTTGAACCTTTTGTGAAAGTGTTTATTTGATATTTGGACGTCAGGCTTCACAAATGCTATAGTTTATGCCACATTTTGTAACATTTATTACTAAAATATGAAAAAATTTCTGTTTTAACAATGTGTTTACACAGATTACTGTAGAAATGGAACATGCATGAAATGCATGTGTTCCAAATAACGATCTATTATTTCCACTTGTGACAGACGACCGGCTATGGACTCCGGTCGTCACCCCCAGGCCGCTAGGAGGAGCCCTCCGGACAGCATATTTGCGCCCCGAGTTCCAGCAGGGCCTCATGGACTGTGTAGTGTTTTGACACAGCCCTGCTGGATACCTTGGGGGCCGCCAGGAGTCGCTGTAGGGGGGCTAGTGGGCTCTGGCATGCCCTATAACCCGGGAGTGCATCCCAGTCACGTGACTGGAAGAAGCGATGTGCTCCCGGGATGAAGAAAAGGACTGTTTGCCCTGACCCGGAAGGAAAATGGACTTGTGGGTTTGGCTTGGAGCCACTTCCGGGTCAGGGGCTATAAAAGGACTCTGGGTGAGCCCAGACACTGAGCTGAGCTGGGAGGTAGGGTGGCGACGTGTCTGGGAGTGGAGGATTGTGTTTATTAGAGAAGAGTATTGTGTTTATATGAGTGTGGAGTGGAGGGTGCTTTGTGCACATTATAATAACAAAATAAAAAGTTATTATTATACTTTCACCTGGTCGTCAGAGTGGTACCTGAGGGTTCGAGAGGTGGACACGAGCCTCAACTGCTACACACTCTAAAACTCTAGCAATTCAGTCACTCCCAGATAGTCAAACAAGGCATGAGCTGGGAAAACTTAGTGAACGTTCTGCGACGGTGGGGGATGGAATAGCCGGCTGCTTGCTGGCTCGTCTTAATCGGCTCATTTAGAAGACAAAAGAGAGGTGAGAACGGTTTTAAGGTGGGCCGGATCTACGAGTTTTTTCGTAGACTCTGGTAATTCTAGTGTTAAAGATGCACCGATTGAGATTTGAGGCCGGTTCCAATCATCACTATTTTTATTGGAAATTGGCCGATCTGAATCAGATTGTTGATTTTATGACGATCCCATTGCAGTGCGTCTCATGAACGGATTGGTTTCAAGTGGAGTCTGTAAACACTAAGATTTATTTAAGTTCAATTATAAATTTTTATATAACTTCTTGAAGCCCACAGTATTGTAGATATTTAAAAGTATAATTTATATAAAAGGCAAGATTACTTATAGGACATAAAAACCACCTCATAATACATATACAGCAATATACGAAATATTAAGTTACAACTTTGAAGTTTAATAAAGAAAGCATCTTCTTCAAACTCCATTGTATCTGGGAAAAAAAACCTTAAACTGACACACACACATATGCATTCTGCCACTAATTCACTTTTGATGCTGCATGTATTTAGTACAGATGTAAATTGAATGAAAAAAGAAAAAAAAAAAAAATCCACTCAATGTTTCCCTGCCTCTCATAATGAACCACATTTTTACATTTCAACAGCATTTCCAACAATCCAGCTGTAAAGGTGCGAATAACTGGGCAAAAGTTCCCTTATTAACTTCATCTTGCTGATCAGGTCTTTCAGAGCTCAGCCGTAATGTTGTCAGCCACAGCACATACTCACTCTTCTACTTCTATCAAGCTCTCTTGAACATGAGATCAGCGTCTAATAAAACGTATTCTGCAAAACTTTATTATCTCAAATAAACTGGATTTCTTTTTTAATTATTGAGACCTGGATTGTAAATGATGACTCTTCATGTTTTACCGACTTGGTACCATCAGGTTATTCATTTTTAAACTCTCCTCAGTTGACTTGTCAAGGTGGGGGCATTGGCACTGTTTTTAACAGTATGTTCTTTTGTCGGAGCCTTACAAGGGGTCCTTTTAGTAGCTTCAAACTGCAACTTTTCGAAATTTGCAGTTAAGGATATCTTCATTTCTGAATTCTCTGACCTCCTGGCTGATATTAACCTCTTCCATGACAAAGTATTTATTGTTGGTGATTTTAACATTCATGTTTGTTGTCAATCAAAACCTTTGGTTAATGACTTTTTATCACTATTGGACTCATTTGATTTTATCCAGCATATTAATATGCCAACTCACTCTCTTGGTCACACCCTTGATCTCGTTCTTACATATGATATTTCAGTTAATAATATTGATTTATGTGATGATTCTTTTACTGATCACTTTTCTATAATGATGGATTTGAATATTACTGTTGATGTTACTACAACTAGTTGTGCTCCACGCTGTTCTTGCTTTTAAAATTCTTCTATTATATCCGATTTTAAAACCATATTCTCTAGTCTTGATGTACATGTTCAATATGATGATATCGATAATTTCATTTTAGAATTTAATTCTTCTTGTAAAATGGTTTTAGACTCAATTGCTCCGCTCAAGATACGCTGTAATAAGGGAAGACCGGCTCCCTGGCTAAATGAAACTACGCGACTACCACGCCGTGGCCGTCAAACTGCGGAACGGCGTTGGAAAAAAGGATGGATTATTTCTAAACAGATTTTTAGGACTTCTCTATTCAACTTCCAGGTTGCAGTTAAGAAAGCTAAACATGATTTCTTCGCTGCTTTAGTATTCCGTCATTCTAAGAATCCTAGGGTCTTATTTAATTCAATTAATGCGGCCTTTCACCCTCATTTTGTGACGGGATTAAATAGTACTGTTCTTTCATGTGAGCAGTTTCTTTCATTCTTTGTCAGTAAAATTGATACAATCCGCTGTAGTATTGTTCCAACTGGCTATGAACTTCCTACTGTTAATCGTGGCATTGTCTTGGAATCTTTTGATCTTGTCTCACTTTCACAGTTAAAAAGTACTATTGACACCCTTAAACCTACTCTCAGTCCTCTTGATATTGTACCACCATGCCTCTTAGTGGAAGCCTTTGATGTTTTGGATCCACCTTTACTAGCCATTATCCTTGATTGGCTACTTCTGTGTGTTCTATTAGTGAGGGGGCTGTTCCCCCATATTTTTTTTTTTTTTTTTTTAATAAAAACAAGCTGCGGTGCGTCCCTGTCTAAAAAAGGCAGAATTAGATCCTGGAGTTTTAGCCAATTTTCGGAAGATTTCCCAATTGCCATTTCTGGCTGAAATATTAGAAAGAATTACTTATAAATCAATTGGTTGATCACCTTAACTCCAATAATTTATTTGAGATCTACCAATCTGGCTTTAGGCGTTATGGTGTTGAGACGGCTCTCCTGAAAGTATTCAATGACATCTCTATTATTACCGACTCAGGTGGCGCTGCAATCCATGTCCTCCTTGACCTGTCCACTGCCTTTGACACTATTGACCATGAGATGTTGCTGTTGCGGCTTGAACATCTTGTTGGGCTTAAAGGGACTGCTCTTAACTGGTTCAGGTCATATTTAATTGGTAGACACTTCAGCGACTTTATATTCCTCTTTTTCGTCTACTGCTCCTCTTAAATGTGGTGTTCCTCTGGGATCCATTCTGGGTCCTATTTTATTTTCTATATACCTTCACCTTATTGGAGCCATTTTTAGGAAGTTTAATAATTCTTTTCATTGCCATGCTGATGATACACAGGTTTATATTCCCATCTGCAACTCTGCAATGAATCAACTGCACAACTGTCTTTTTGAACTAAGATCCTGGATGGCTAATAATTTTCTCTGAATCAAAATAAAACTGAGGTGCTGATAGTAGGTCAGCTAAAGCCCAAATTGGTCTTGGACTTCTCGGCTTTCTCTGTCTTTTGCAAACAAGTCCGCAATCTTGGTGTTATTTTTGACAGTAACCTCTCTTTTGAGAAACAGATTAATTCTGTAGTCAAGAGTTGCTTTTTCCAGCTTTGTCTTTTAGGCAAGATCAAGGCTTTTCTTTTTATCTTCTAGGGATCTTGAGAAAGCTACTCATGCTTTTCTCGCCTTGATTACTGCAACTCGCTGTATTTTTGGATTAGCAAATCCCTGATACGCAGGTTACAGCTGGTCCAGAATGCTGCCGCTCGCTTTCTGGTTGGGGCAAGAAAGTCTGATTGCTGCATACAGCAATTCCCAAACGCGATTACCCTCCTCCTGCCACACACGCAAACTGTTTTACATGCTGCACACAGCGATTCCCAAATGCGACAAACTTTGATGGCTTGCCCACCTGCCTGCCTGTTACCAGCATTCACCACAATGTACTGTTAAACTATCGCAGCCGATACCTCACAAACTGTCCTTACCTTATTCCCCGGATATCCTTGACCCCATCAGATTCAAATTTGCCTTTTACACGCAGACAATTTCCTGTTAGATTGGCGTTTGCAATGACAATTACGTAATACGGTAAATCACAGGGACAAACTTTCAAAAACATATGCCTGTATCTGCCAAAACCAGTTTTCAATCCATTTAATGAATGCCTTTTCCAGGTTAGGGTGGTGAGCGTTTAAGCCTCTGTTCGCCCTCTTTACTTTTCGCATTTCTTTGATGGTACTTTCGGCTTTTCTCCATTTTCTGATTACGCATTCTGCTGGACCAAATTGCCGCTCAGCTGCCTGGTTCCTGTGTTCTTTCGCGTAATTGATCACTTCCAGTTTAAACTTTGCAGTATAGCTCTGTCGTGTTGTCTTCGCCATGTTGACTGGGTAATAATGAACAGCTACCTCTTTAAAACTATGCAATGGGATATTGGACTTTATGATTGTGTGCACATATGTCAGTGCCTCTCCTTCGCCTTCGATGGCTGTGTGACGGGGACAGAGAGGAGTGGTTTGAATCCAATTTGAATTATAAGGTTTGTTTTCAAGAGACAGTCGGTTAGCAGTGCTGCAATTGTAGCTACCGGGGTATGCCTCAGTCCGCGCACGATTAGCCGTTGCCCCCGCACTGGCATTTCACACCATTTCAAATTAAAGTATTTTTCAGGTGTAGCGTCGCTAATACTGTATCAATTTTGGAGAATGACACGGCGTTTGAAAGCTCATTTTACTATACATCCACCTGTATGCCTTATTATAACGTTTGGAAATTGTTTTACTTTGAATATTCACGTCACCGATACGTCATTTTTGCCGTCTAGTGCCGGTATGTTTCTCGCTCTTTGTTGTTGTTCAGAGATACTCCAGCCTAACACAAACACATGGATACAATCACTGGCGCTGGTGGCAGTGAAATACATTGCCTCTGCCAGCTTAACACTCTGGACAACATTCTGTTGGAACACCCTGGGTCATGTGGATATTACTTTGACACGTGCACCTAACTAAAGATTGTTACAGACCACATACAGTACACCCCTTCAGTAATCCATGAATTCAGTGGCCTCTTTCAGTAGGACAATCCATCTTGCCACACTACAAAAATTGTTCAGAAATGGTTTGTGGAACATGACAGAGTTCATGGTGTTGACCTGGCCTCCAAATTCCTCAGGTCTTGAACCAATCAAGCATCTGTGGGATGTGCTGGAAAAATAGTCTAAGCTATAGAGGTCCCACCTTGTAGCTTACAAGACGGATACCACAGGACACCTTCAGAGGTCTTGTGAAGTCCATGGTCGATGGGTGTGAGCTGTTGATTCTCTATTTTTCGAAGACCACTGTCAAGATGTTTTGGTGACCTGAGCAGACAAACGTGACTGAGGCCTTCACCTTTCTTTATTTTCAGGTTAGTTGCGGCCCACCAGGACACCCCAGGTTTAGAAGAAAAGCTCATCACTCTTCTCCTGTTTAAAATGTCTCTATTGTTGACTTACTGAACTCAGCAAAGCTACTAGATCATTGGAAAACATTTTCCATTTCTCTTTTACTTCAGAAGTAACCTGGTGGATTATATCAAAGTCTTGACAAAATTAGCGTCCTAAGGAGGCAATATTGTGAAAAATTATTTTTTTTTAATCTTTACTAAAAGCAGACAACTTGGAATCTTAGAGATCTTTAGCACACATGCATGAGAATTTCTTCAGAGGGCTAGCAATGTTGCCTCCAAATCTTTTATTCAAAGCTATAACAAGTAATGCAGGAATAAGCAGGTAAAGATGATGTAGAATCGAGTTAGGAAGGTTGCTCCATGTAAAAGGGAAAAGTTGAATATCCCTTAAGAGTCACACTCACTTGGTTCCCCAAACCATGGCTCACGTAGCTCCACCATTGTGCAGATTTTGTTATTATGTGGGTGGAAGAAAGAATTGATTCAACTATATATTTTCTTTGCCACTAGCAATCATACACAGCATAAACAGATCTATGTCAATGATAAATCTGTTTTCTTGTTTTTAGTTTTTATTATATCAACCCATGTTGATATACTTGTCAATTGAATCTTTCTGGCTCACCCAAGTATACTTCATTTCATTAGATATTTTACCCGACCATGTAGAAAGGTTTTCCTTCGGACAACTATTTCAAACAGATCTTTTATTTCCTCTTTCCACCTAGTTGGGTGTAATAAGAAGGGCCAGAAACATCCAAGATAGGTTGCTTCCAGCTTTCAGGGGCATGAAGGGAAACATCAGTTTCTTTCAGGATCCAACTTAAAAGGTACATAAGAAATAGACTGAGTGCATAGAAAGCTAACAATCTTGTACTTCCTTTTGCAGCCTGAAACACTCAAAACAACTGAAAGGCAACAATGACGCCAAAGCCATACACCCTAGCCCCACTACTTCTGGTCCCAGAAATGCTTCAAATGTCAGCTGCATAGCAGCAGTATTTCTTCAACCACAAAAAGCAAAAACAATGGTTGTGCTCTAAAGCATAATATGTCTACAAAAGGACAGGCTTTAAGCCTACTTAAGATTAAAAATATATATATATATAAATCCAGCATTAAATGGGATAACCATGAAGAGGATGCACATCAAATAAGGGACTTGGCATAGTAATGGAGGAGGAGAGGAATTTTACAGTTTGCACGTCTATTATGAAGCAAATCTAATCTTTAGTGAGACTACCTGCAACTTCATAGTTTGAGGGAGAGGGCGTGGGGGTGTTTGGTGGAGGGGTGAAGGGTGTAAGAAAAACACCCAAGTACATGAGAGTCTTAAAGACAAGCCATTTCAGAATAGAAAAAGTTGTACAAACTTCAGTGGATACTTTGAGCTGCAAAAGAGTAGGTTTTGCTGTCCAAAGCATTATATTTAACTCGGTAGTTGGTATGAGCACTGCTAAAAATATATAAATATACTTACCAAGCAACCCAAGTTCTCTCATTTTCTTTATAAGGACACCACACAAGCCATCCGTGAAAAATAAGCAAAAGGACTGAGTTAGTGACAGGCATTGGAGTTGATGAATACAAAATTAGTCGCACATGGAAATCATACAGCGTCCGACTGACAATACTGTAATCACTGTAGAAAAAAATAATGTGACTTTTGATGAAATTGTCAATAGTAAAGTTTACAAAATTCCCCCAGAGACATTCAAAATTAGACAAGCTGTAAAACTAAGATTGCTAACCAACACAGAAATAAAATAGAAGAAACAATATGTCATTGTTTCTGCTCAAAAGATTCTGTGTTTGGATTTGGGAAGGGAATGGCGAACTATTAGCAAATATTGAAACACTATTTGGTTATTTTAAACTTTCATCATTGATTTTGACTATGAAGAAACAGTGGACAAGGCCATTGATTTTCCCAGTTAAATAACTCCACCACTTAAAGGAAACTTCAAATTTGCATTTTGAAAATCCACACCTAAATACTACAGGGTGCAGCACACTGTATTTATGCAATGTATTAACTGCATGCTACAAAAGAATTTTACCACTTACCTTTCATCATTAGATTAATATCTTCTTACAAGACGACATGGATGACCAGGCAGCTCAGACCAAAGGCAGTTAAGTTTATAGCCCTAGCCAGGAAGGCCTACTCTTGTAAGCTACTTGTTGGCTGGCTATTTGTAGAGTATTCTATTTAAAATGATTATATTTTGAAGAAAGCAATTGGCCCTGCTTGTGATTATATTTTTGTGTGTGGGTTAAGTAAGCTCACATTATATAAGTGGTGTTAAGTACCCTGCCAGAAAGTGTCACTTTTAGGAGTGGGCTGAAAATCATCTAGTATACACTTCATAAACACTTTTACCAGTATACTGAAAAAAAAAAATGGGAAACTTGCTATGAATACATTTAACTCTTGTATACTACATACTAGGGCCTTTATTATATTTACAAATACACAAAGTTCAGATGGTATGAAAAATTTAAATAAAAAGTGATTCTTAAATTTACTTTGACTTTTATTTAATTGCAGGCAGTATGAACCCAAAATATTTCATGTTTTGGCTGGTCAGCTTCATTTCATTTGTAAATATACATCCATTCCTGCATTTCAGGCCTGCAACAGTCCAAAGAGTTGAGACAGGAGCACTCAGGCCCATTACTGAGATAAATTAATTAAATAGTGATGAGAGTTCAAACAGGTAATTGTAAACATGATTTGGTACAAAAGCATTACCCAGGAAAGGCTGATTCATTGAGGAGCAAAGATGGTCTCTGGTTTGGAGTTGTGCTGTGTGTTGTCATTTCTCCCCCCCGCAATGCAGCTCATATATTTTCCATATGAACTTAATCTTGACTGTCATCCACAATTGGTCTCCCTGACTTATAGTTTTTGCCAGTTGCTTGTAATTACTCAGCATCCTCGCTATATTCACTGGTCTAAAAGAGGTCCCTCGCAGATCTATGGCTCGGAAGAGTCAATTCCAAGTATACTGACATCTTACCGTGTTCACTGGCGTAACGCTAGGGCTGTCCAAGGAATAAACATGGGCCATCTTTGTCCTCTATAGGAAGTGTCTGCCCCCTACTCTCCCGGCTGTTCTAACTTTAGGCTTGCCCTTTAGAACACTCGCTCCATCACTAACAAGACCTCGCTGATTAATGACCTCATCTCCCAGAAGCAAGTGGACACGTTTCTTCTTACAGAAACTTGGCAACAACCTGGGGCCTCATGTATAAACGGTGCGTACGCACAGAAATGTTGTGTAAGAACGTTTCCACATTCAAGTCACGATGTATAAAACCTACACTTGGCGTAAAGCCACGCACTTTTCCACGGTACCTCATACCCTGTCATACGCAAGTTCTCCGCTCGGTTTTGCAGACTGGCGGCACCCAGCGTCAAAGCAGTGCTACTGTTCCTGTGTGGTTACCCTTTCTTAGATCCACATCCATTACGGTGGCTTTATCAAATACACTAAAATTAACCACATATCGTTCATAAATTTAATGCATCTGATTGTAATTAACCAGTAACAATATAATGGTCCACAGAATGGTCAAACTATTCTAAATACCATAACTGCTTTAGCGTTGTTACTCTCATTGCATCTTCTTCTTCTTCTGTCAGCTGCTCCCGTTAGGGGTTTCCACAGTGGATCATCTTTTTCCATATTACTCACACTGCACCACTCGGAGTAGTTATATCACTGTATCCGAGTGTGAATCACAGATCTACAGCGATTGGAAAGAGAATTATCGGTATACAGCATCAAGCACTCTGCCTCAGCCATTCGCTATTTGTACTGCTCTCATCCGACCAACGCTTCACAGCCTTTTCTGTTCGGACCTCGCGGTTCACAAACAGTTTCATCCCAAGAACTATAAAAACACTCAATCAGTCCATCAAGTGCTCCTTGTAGAACTGTTTGTACTTGCAAGTTACCGTGAGTTAATTGTACTTAGGATACAGTTCTAATATTGCATAACCTAAGAATCTTTATAAAGCGCGTACAGTATTTACATATGATGACGATATAATTTAAGATGAAATGCAGCAAAATATGTTGATTATATTATACAGATAAAACTAACTACATGGTGCCGCAGTGCTAGCAAGGAGCTAGCTCTCCGTTCACGGATTGTTCCTGCCTCGCGCTGTTTTCATGCTGTGGCTGGCGCGACACTGGAAGGATAGATGGATAGAATAATTAAACATTACTAAGATATTTCGATGTTCCTTAAAAGTTTTGAAAAATCAGCGTTCTAAGCTTACAGATGGCTGAACGTCTATTACAGAGCTGATTGTGTGGCGTTTGGGTATTTGGAAAAAGAAAAGGACGGACAGGAATTGGGGATTAGTACGTTTGAAAAAGACAGTACTTCTGTAATAAAGCATTTCATTGAAGGTCGCGCATGGTGCAGCAAGCATCTTGCTGTAAGACATGAACAATCACTGCGCCACCGTGTTCCCATGTTTAATAACATGCTTTAACTCATATCATCATGAAAATGATATCACGTATACCTCTCAGTATTTGAATTACTCCGAGAGCTGTAATATTATGAACGTAATGGATTCTGTGTCCTGTCAGAGGAAGAGCACGTAGTGATTCAGGCACATATAAGATCAAATACAGTACACAACAAAGCATTTAACGTGGTACTTTAGTTACGACGGGATTTGAGAAACTAGTAAATTAAACGATTTTAAGATGAAGTTTATGATGTTCTATGTTAATGACAAAATAAACTACGTGATTAAAGTGGAAATTTCGAGATTAAAGTTGACATTTCGTGCTTTTTTCACACTGTACCCTAATAAGCTTTCATATGACACTCAGACGGTAGGCTACGAGTCAACTTTGATATCTGACAACTTTTTTTACTTCGGGCACTGTGCGACTTTGTGAACTTGAGCTTACGAGTTTCTCCGACACGCTACGTCACTCGATCAACTTCCTTTTGTTGCTTATATTACTGTTTAAACCAACAAATAGTACGTTTTTCTTTGCCTCCATTTGGTATTCGCTGAATTTCGTCTATTTTTCCTCGTACTTTTGCCATTGCCTTTTCACAGAACGCTGGGCTTAAGGGCTATTTATATTGATTTGCATTTTCAAAGAGGCATAATTCTGGGAGGAGTTGGGGCGGGACAGCAAGCGCGAGCACGTGCATTTATTTCCAAGCTGAGCGGGATTTATGTAGCAGAAGAACGCGGAAGTTGGCGAACGCACAGATTCCTGCATCTGGATTTTTCTGTGCGTAAGCACATTTCGGCTTTTGTGCTTACGTCATGTTATAGTGCAAATTCTACGCACGGCGTTATGCATGAAGCCCCTGGTGACTACTTACATTTAATCTTGTTGTCTCCACCAAGCTATACCCACATATCTAAACTCGGGTTAACAGGTAAAGGGGGTGACCTGGCTGTGGTTTATATATCTAACTTGACAATGAAGAAGCTCTCCTTTTTTGAAGTCACATCTTTTGAATATATTGCTGTTAAAATGGTTTCCTTCCCTTCTGTACTGCTGTTAGTTTATCGCCCTCCCAAATCTGTGGTGAACTTTTTGTCTGAATTTAATGAACTTCTCACTGTAATCTCATCTCTTTGCCCTGCTGTAATTTTACTTGGTGATTTTAATATTCATGTTGATATCAACTGCTCTCTTACAGCTGAACTTACCACAACTTTGGATTGTTTTTGACTTGACACAGCATGTGGATTTCCCCACTCATACTCAGGGTCATATTCTTGACTTGCTGTGTTCAAATGGCTTGAATAATTTCTCTGTCTCAGGTTCACTCTCTGGTATTTCCGATCATAGGATTATTGAATGTAACTTTAGCATGATTACCACTACATCTGTCAAGAAAAAGTCTGTCTCCTATCACAACATTAGGTCTGTTAATTCTGATTTGTTTGCTGCTTCCCTTCAGTCTTCGTCTCTTTCTGAATTGCATAGTCTTCCCTCTTCTGAAAATATGGTTTCCCTTTATAACAGCTGTGTTTCCCAACTGTTAAATAACTTTGCTCCCTTAAGGACTAGGCATGTTCCAGCCTCCCACTCCTGTCCCTGGTACACCAATGAGACCAATGGTACACCTATGAAAGCCACTAGCCTTCGTCTTGAAGGGCATTATAAGAAAATGGGCCTCAGTTCATTCACAGCTTTACACTGACACTGCTCGTTCCAACTATTTTTCCTCTCTCATAAATGGTGCTAAGACTAGACCTAGAACTCTTTTTAGAACTGTTAATAAACTCCTCCAACCCCCTCTTCTAGCATGTCCCAATACAGCTGAACAGTGTCAGGCTTTCTTACATTTCTTTAATACCAAAATTGATCAAATCTATCACAGTTTCCCTTCCACACTGCAGTCACTCACTCATTCTGATCTGCCATCTCCATCATCAAGACTCGCTTGTTTCTCGCCTGTTGACTCTCCTGCTATCTCTGAACTTAGTAAGTCTAATGCCTCCTCCCGTCTGCTTGATCCTGCCCCCACTTTTCTGCTTAAGACATGCTCATCCATAATTAGTATTCCTATTGCCTCATTGGTAAATGCATGCTTCATCTCAGGTTCTGTCCCTACTGCTCTCAAAACTGCTGCAGTTACCCCAATCCTTAAAAAAACCTGACCTGGATTCTTCCTTTCTCTCCAGTTACAGGCCTATCTCTAATCTCCCTTTTTTGGCTAAGGTGATGGAACACGTGGTTGCTACACAACTCCATGCTTTTCTTCTAGATAATACACTCTGAGCCTTTTTAGTCTGGCTTCGTACACAGCACAGCACTGAGACAGCTCTTCTGCAGACCGGAGAAGTTCACAGACTACAAGGAGATCGCGGTTCCCTTAATATTCTCCTCCTTCTTGACTTAAGTGCAGCATTTGACACATTTAACCCTAAAATCCTCCTGTCATGTCTCTCTGCTGTAGGCATCTCTGACTTAGCCCTTCAATGGCTCACATCATATCATATCTTTCTAATAAACAGTATGTCACACTCTGCCGATATAAATCCTCCACCTCACCTGTGTCACATGGTGTCCCTCAGGGTTCAGTCCTTGGGCCATTACTTTTTCTACTTTATATCCTTCCTTTGGGTCAGATTATTCACAGACATGACCTTAACTTCCACTGTTATGCAGACGATATACAGTTATATCTTAGTACAGACTACCCTACAGATTCACCTTCCAGCACACTCACTGAATGCATCACTGATCTTAAGCTGGATGGAAGGATGGAAAAATAACTCTCTCAAACTTAATGCCAATAAAACTGAAATGTTACTGGTAGGTCCAAAATCCCAATTTTCTAAGGCATCTAATTTCTCTATTTCTGTTGATGGTACACTTGTCAAACCTGCTTCTGTTATCAGAAATCTTGGTGTTTTGTTTGATTCATCACTTAAGTTTGAGCTACACATTAGGTCGCTTTCCAAAATTTCATTCTATCATCTCTGTAACATTGCCCACCTCCGTCCATTTCTGTCCTTGTCTGATGCTCAAACTCTAGTTCATTGTTTCATAATGTCTCATATTGATTACTCTAATTCCCTCTTAATTGGCTTCCCTGCAAAATCTATACAGAAGCTACAGTACATTCAGAACTCCGCAGCTAGAGTCCTCACCCACACAAAGCATTTTGCTCACATCTCCCCTGTTCTCTCTTCCTCAGTCTCTCCGAGATTGCTCCTGTTTCTGCACTTTTTAAATCTAAACTGAAAACTTTCCTCTTTTACAAACTTTTGTCATCTGTGTAGTTTTTTTTTTTTTTGTTTTTTTTACTCTGTATGTAAAGCGACATTGGGTTTGTGAAAGGCACTCAATAAATGTAACATTATTATTATTATCAACAGTAACAACAATAATAATATAGTAATAATATTATATACAGTACACTAAAGTGGTAGAAAGGAACACCCTAGATGAGTCTACATGATTAAAAACCAAACTCAACTACAGCCGAATTTGGGGTGTCTAACTTAAGCACATGAATCTTGGCTAGTCAAAACAATTAAGTGGAAACTGACCAAAGTTTAACCATCCACTAAACCTTCTTAGCTCTCTAAATAATATGAATGAAAATAATGAGGAATATGAATTCCTGATAAAAGTTATGCATTTTGAATTTGAAATATTAAAGCAATCAGTTGTACACATCATCTTTTCAAAATAAGTGGTCTTTGAACTCCTCATTCTGAGATGGCATGGTTAGCACTAGAAGAAGTCTACTATATTTGCAAAGCTGGTTAATGAGCTGAACAAATTTAGTATATCAGTTATGTGCAAGAGAAGATGAAAAAAAAAATACAAGTGATTCTGTATGCTGGACTCAGGAATTAAAACTAACCTCTATATACACATGCTAGATATAGAGTTACTTCACACACACTGCATTGTGTAGGGGTCAAGGGAATTCATCCACAGGATTTACTATAATCTGAAAACTGCCTTTTGCAATTTAGATGCATACCGTTAAGCTACACAACAAGCACCATGTAAAGCAACTTCCCCATATCTACTATGTTAGAATATGGTTTTCTTCTTTCAAAGGGTGAAGAGTGACTAATCAGGGAATGAGCTGCTGTAATGAGTAAGACCAAAATAGGGAAGGGGCATGTAATAAGCAAAAATAAAGCAGTACAATTACAGTCTGTTTTCGGCTGTCCACAATAAACAATGCTGAGGTTTCATTTTCAGAAGTATATGGCACTGAAGAGTGTTTTCAAAAAAGTCTCAGTTTTGAAAATGTTGGGAGTTCTGCAGAAAAAAAAGCTCTGACCTTGGCATCATTGGGATTGCTCTCAGATTTCTGAGTCCTACATCTTTGGCAGATCCTACAGTGTGTCCTGGTGAGGAAAGTTGTCAAGGGCAAACTGGACATCCTCAGGTGAATCCTAAGGATCAGTGCTTGGTACTTTTCTTTCTGTGCACCAACAGGCTGGGCTCCATCATCCAATCCCATGGTTTCTCTTATCAGTGCTACATGGCCGTTCCCTCCGGAGGGCAACACATTATCAGCTAGAGTCTGTGCATGTCAGGTATATTAACCCAGATTAAGGACCACCATCAAAAACCAAGCTTCTTGTGATCCCAGCCAGCCAGTCTGCTCAACTCCCCATGTATGTACATCTTGGCTCACTGTTGCAAACACCTGCCAAGTCAGTATGAAACCTTGGGGTGGTGACTAGCTATCTTTTTCTGACCACACTTCTACTGTTTCTCGTTCATGCAGGTTTACACTGTACAACCTCCACGAGATCTTACCTGACAGTGTATATAGTACAATTTCTGGTCCAGGCTTTGATTTTGTCACTTCTGGACTACTGCAACTCTGCTCTGTGCTATCCAGCCGCTGCAGATGGTCCAGAATGCAATGTCCCATCTTGTATTTAACTGGCCAAGACGGGCACATGTCAATTCTCTTTTCTGGTCTCTACATTGGCTGCTGTAGCTGCATACATTAAGTTCAAATCCCTGATGCTTGCCTACAGAGTAGTTGAGTGCTAACCCATTGAGTACATGGAGACACTGGTGAAGCCCTATACTCCTCCTCACCCACTCCGGTCTGCCAGTGAACAGCATCTGGTGATGTCTCCTCTGTGGGGTATCAAGTCTCAATACAGACTTTTCCTGTGTAGCTCCTAGTTGGTGGAAGGGGCTATCGAAGAAGCAACTGAAAACCCATTTTTCTTTGGAATATCTGTCTAACTGATTGGATAAAACTTTGTTCTGCGATATTTTATATCGTTGATTAATTTGTTGTTAGATTAGGTTCAATTGCTTTATTGATTGCAGTCTATTCAATTTATTACAACATCTTTTTCACTTGTGAAAAAATTAACTTTGGTTACCTGTCCTACTAAATTTGCTGAACAAACAGGCTTAGTCTAATGTTACTCAATTATGTTTACCTCTTTTGAAAGTCAATTTGTTAAGAGTATGCAAAGCAAGAATACGTAAATTTAACCTATTAGTTGAATTTTTATTTTGTGCTTTTTTTTTTTTGCAAGTTTTAATTTTATTAATTAGTTTTTGCCACTTTGCATATATCTGTTGTGTCACAATAATCTATTTGGCCACTGAAATACATGGAATCGATGTTCCTGTCAGAGAAGGTCAGTGCTTTTCCAACATAGTTGTTGGGGAAAATCCAACAAAGTAGTACTTTAAACGAGGGCTTCAGGAAATGAAAAACCCATTCGCCTTTTACTAACGTTTGTTATCTTGTTCTCTATTTAGTATTGAAGATTATCTAATCTTTATTTATCAAGATTGATAGTTTTCATAACACACATCCATGGTCAATGTATCGTCTGCAGGGTTGTCAAAAGTATCAAAATATCAGTAAGTACCAACTAACATTTTTAAAATTGTTCAATACAGTAGACCCCCGCGAAGACGCAGTTCAGGGTTCGCGGACTTAGGTTCTAAGGAAAAATCCGTGAACGACCAACTATTAATTGTTAGCGGAAAGCACAAATATCCTTCGCAATTTCTTATGGCTTTTTTGTGGCAATACTGCGCTGTAGAGAGAACAGGAAACAATCGCTGAGGAAAACACGGTTTGGGATGGTGAAAGTAGCCAATCCGAGAGCGTTATTCATTTCACCTTGCTGCTGATTGACTGCTGCACTGTGACGCATCTCCAGCCGAGTGTCCTTGTGTTTTCCATTTTGTTATTGTATTCATTTCGTTATTCTTAAAACGCATAAGATGTCACCGAAACGCCCTGCACCTTCTAAGGCTTCTGGCACTGAGCCTAAGTGCCAGAAGAAGTTTAAAACTCTCCAGGAGAAGGTTGAACTACTGGATTTGCTCCGGGAACTAAAAAGTTATTCTGCAGTAGTGCACCACTATGGCATTAATGAAAGCACCGTGCGCTACATAAAGCAGCATGAGGCAGCGATCCGGAGTACCGTATATGCAAATGTCTGTGATAGTGCCAAAAAGGTAACGACTGTAAGGAATAAAAATATAGTCAGGATGGAATCTGCCTTGGCATTATGGATCACCGACTGCAGGAATAAGAACATCCCCTTGGATGGTAACATCATCCGTGAGAAAGCACGGAAACTGTACCAGCAGTTCGCTACAGGAGACAATGTAGAAGGTACTGAAGAACCGCAACCAGGACCATCAAGAGCACCGGAGCCTGAAGATTTTCAAGCTAGTAAGGGATGGTTTGATCGTTTTCAGAAACTATTTAATATTAAAAGCATTTCTATACATGGAGAGGCAACGTCTGCTGACAAAGCAGCCACGGAGAAGTACCCAGAGACATTTAGGCACATTATAGAGGAGGAGGGATACACGCCTGAACAAGTTTTTAACATGGATGAGACTGGCTTGCTCTGGAAGAACATGCCATCCAGAACTTACATCATGAAGGACAAAGCCAAAGCTCCAGGGTTTAAGGCACTGAAGGACAAAGTGACACTTATGTGTGGCAATGCTGCTGGCTACATGATGAAACCTGGCATCATCTACAAATCGGCGAACCCTAGGGCCCTTAAAAACAAAAATAAAAACCTGCTGCCTGTCTTCTGGATGCACAACCCTAAAGCCTGTATTACCAAAGTCCTTGCTTCAAACTGGTTTCACCAGTGCATCATCCCTCAAGTCAAGGAATACCTCCACGACTTAGGCATGGACTTCAAGGTGTTGCTTATGGATAATGCTGGCGGCCACCCGTTGGATTTGTATTACAAGGGTGTTCAGACTGAGTTCCTCCCTGCCAACACCACCTCCCTTATCCAACCTATGGATCAAGGCATAATCCGTGCCTTCAAGGCTCTTTATACCCGGATTTCTCTCCAATATCTTGTGGATGCGATGGACGCGGACAAGAATTTTACATTGAAGGATTACTGGCATAACTTTACAATCGCGACATGCCTGTCAGTCATCCAAGCTGCTCTTAAGGAGATGAAAAAGGAAACCCTCAACACCTACTGGAAGAAGCTGTGGCCAGAGTGTGTCCATGACAACAAGGGCTTATCACCCGAAAAAAATTTCGCATGATGCTGTCGACAAGGCTGTGGAACTGGCAAAGATACTGGGTGGCGAAGGTTTTGACGACATCACTCAAGATGAGGTGAACAACCTTATCGATGCCCACTCTGAATCCCTGATGGATGAGGATTTGTTGGAGTTTAAATAAAGTCTGCCAGCAAAGAGGAGAAGGAGGAGGAAGAAGAGACAGATCCAGTGCAAGAGGAGAAGGAGCAGAGCCCGACATTGGAATGTCTCTCCCAGATTATTCGGACATCAAAGGAGTTACAAGGGATGATTGAAGCATGGGATCCCTATATGGTTCGGGGTCTCAAAGTTAATAATGGCATCAATGCTGCCATTCAGACATATAAAACGCTCCTCGCCACCATGAAGAAACAATGACAGCAACTTCCCATCATAATGTTCCTGAAACCTATAAAGAAAAGCCAGCATGAAACCCCACCAGAAGACCCGTCCAAAGATACTACTCTTCCTGAAGCGCCTGAAGAACTGGTGGCACCCGATGAGCTTTAAATCCTCTGCATCATACTGCACTGCTACTTCATCATCATCAATATCATTCATCATTGGTGAGTACCTGTACATTTGCTGTATTTTAAATAAAATTATGTATTTACTCTACTTATAACAAAGAAAATTGACAGCGCATAGTAAAGAAAACGCACTTGCATGAATTACAGTACGTACAATGCATCCGGAAAGTATTCACAGCGCATCACTTTTTCCATATTTTGTTATGTTACAGCCTTATTCCAAAATGGATTAAATTCATTTTTTTCCTCAGAATTCTACACACAACACCAAATAATGACAACGTGAAAAAAGTTTACTTGAGGTTTTTGCAAATTTATTAAAAATAAAAAAATCACATGTACATAAGTATTCACAGCCTTTGCTCAATACTTTGTCGATGCACCTTTGGCAGCATTTACAGCCTCAAGTCTTTTTGAATATGATGCCATAAGTTTGGCACACAACCATGGCCAGTTTCGCCCATTCCTCTTTGCAGCACCTCTCAAGCTCCATCAGGTTGGATGGGAAGAGTTGGTGCACGGCCATTTTAAGATATCTCCAGAGATGTTCAATCGGATTCAAGTCTGGGCTCTGGCTGGGCCACTCAAGGACATTCACAGAGTTGTCCTGAAGCCACTCCTTTGATATCCTGGCTGTGTGCTTAGGGTCGTTGTCCTGCTGAAAGATGAACTGTCGCCCCAGTCGGAGGTCAAGAGCGCTCTGGAGCAGGTTTTCATCCAGGATGTCTCTGTACATTGCTGCAGTCATCTTTCCCTTTATCCTGACTAGTCTCCCAGTCCCTGCCACTGAAAAACATCCCCACAGCATGATGCTGCCACCACCATGCTTCACTGTAGGGATGGTATTGGCCTGGTGATGAGCGGTGCCTGGTTTCCTCCAAACGTGACGCCTGGCATTCACACCAAAGAGTTCAATCTTTGTCTCATCAGACCAGAGAATTTTCTCTCTCATGGTCTGAGAGTCCTTCAGGTGCCTTTTGGCAAACTCCAGGCAGGCTGCCATGTGCCTTTTACTTAAGGAGTGGCTTCCGTCTGGCCACTCTACCATACAGGCCTGATTGGTGGATTGCTGCATAGATGGTTGTCCTTCTGGAAGGTTCTCCTCTCTCCACAGAGGACCTCCGACAGAGTGACCATCAGGTTCTTGGTCACCTCCCCGACTAAGGCCCTTCTCCCCCGATTGCTCAGTTTAGATGGCCAGCCAGCTCTAGGAAGAGTCCTAGTGGTTTCGAACTTCTTCCACTTACGGATGATGGAGGCCACTGTGCTCATTGGGACCTTCAAAGCAGCAGAAATTTTTCTGTAACCTTCCTTAGATTTGTGCCTCGAGACAATCCTGTCTTGGAGGTCTACAGACAATTCCTTTGACTTCATGCTTGGTTTGTGCTCTGACATGAACTGTCAACTGTGGGACCTTATATAGATAGGTGTGTGCCTTTCCAAATCATGTCCAATCAACTGAATTTACCACAGGTGGGCTCCAATTAAGCTGCAGAAACATCTCAAGGATGATCAGGGGAAACAGGATGCATCTGAGCTCAATTTTCAGCTTCATGGCAAAGGCTGTGAATACTTATGTACATGTGATTTTTTTATTTTTAATAAATTTGCAAAAATCTCAAGTAAACTTTTTTCACGTCATTATGGGGTGTTGTGTGTAGAATTCTGAGGAAAAAAATGAATTTAATCCATTTTGGAATAAGGCTGTAACATGACAAAATGTGGAAAAAGTGATGCGCTGTGAATACTTTCCGGATGCACTGTATAGCGGTAACATTGGTATTTTACATTCTAGCACCATGGGAGACATAGCAGTATAGTACTGTACAGTATATGGGTTTACCTTTACATTCTGTTTTTAGGTAATGTATTAAGGTAATTTTTAGGTAATGTATTAATGTATTAAGCGAAGCTTGCAAAGAAATTAAAGTGCTTTGGGGGCATACTGTATTTAGGGTTTAAACTATAAAATTAGGCATTTAAAAGACATTTTTTAACCACATCCAAAAGTCAGTTTTTCACAATTTGCGGGTGCTCTAGGAATGTAACCCCCCCAAATTTTGGGGGTATACTGTATTCATTTTTCAAGGTATCGATTCTACAGCCTATATTACAAATGCACTTCTGGTTCGTCATGGCCAGAGTTATATCTCCATTTCCACCCATTCAAAGACCATAATAAGATGGCAACTTCAGCAGTGTCGAAGCCTTCACTGGTACACTTAATTACAAGACCAGATTAAGACCTGCACCAGCCCCTGGAGAACTTAATGAATAAAGCTCCTTAAAAAGAGTTAATTTTACTTTTAACAAGTAAGTGCACAGAAACCCAGTTGTTCCATACAATGCGGTAGTTCCCACTTTTGATTTTGGGGCACTCAGGCAAACTGTCTTTTCATTGGGGTGTCCTAGTCTGGTTTCCACATGGCAATTTTGGCATGCAGACACTTGATTACTTCATCAACTGGGGAAGCTAGAGGAATGTCCGAAGGGTAGATCAGCCTACAGTTCTGTGACTCTCGATTTTTTTAACCTTCACTGCGAATTGTGCTGAAAAACCATGTTACTATCTATGCAAGATTTTTAAAATACAGTAATCCCTCCTCCATCGCGGGGGTTGCGTTCCAGAACCCCCCGCGAAAGGTGAAAATCCGCGAAGTAGAAACCATATGTTTATATGGTTATTTTTATATTGTCATGCTTGGGTCACAGATTTGCACAGAAACACAGGAGGTTGTAGAGAGAGACAGGAACTTTATTCAAACACTGCAAACAAACATTTGTCTCTTTTTCAAAAGTTTAAACTGTGCTCCATGACAAGACAGAGATGACAGTTCCGTCTCACAATTTAAAGAATGCAAACATATCTTCGTCTTCAAAGGAGTGCATGTCAGGAGCACAGAATGTCAGAAAGAGAGAGAAAAGCAAACAAATCAATAGGCCTGTTTGGCTTGTAAGTATGCGAAGCACCGCTGGACAAAGCTGTTGAAGGCGGCAGCTCACACCCCCTCCGTCAGGAGCAGAGAAAGAGAGAGTGAGAGATAGAGAGAGACAGAGAAAAACAAACAATCAAAAATCAATACGTGTCCTTCGAGCTTTTAAGTATGCAAAGCACCGTGCAGCATGTCGCTTCACGAAGCAGCTGCACAGAAGGGAGCAACATGAAGATAATCTTTCAGCATTTTTAGACGAGCGTCCGTATCATCTAGGTGTGCGAACAGCCCCCCTGCTCACACCCCCTACGTCAGGATCAGAGAATGTCAGCGCAAGAGAGAGAGAAAAGTAAGTTGGGTAGCTTCTCAGCCATCTGCCAATAGCGTCCTTTGTATGAAATCAACTGGGCAAACCAACTGAGGAAGCATGTACCAGAAATTAAAAGACCCATTGTCCGCAGAAATCCGCGAACCAGCAAAAAATCCGCGATATATATTTAAATATGCTTACATATAAAATCCGCGATAGAGTGAAGCCGCGAAAGGCGAAGCGCGATACAGCGAGGGATTACTGTATATATTTTATCACATTTACTAAACAATGTAAGGCGCTATAACTTTTCGACGTTTTAGAGCATATATTCAGTATGTCAAACTAATTTGTAGCCCAAAAAGAACACGCCTTACAGAAGAGCACCTGAAGAAGCCGGCAGTGTGGTGCACTGGTTAAGGCTTTGAACTTCAAACCCTGAGGCTGTGGGTTCAAATCCCACAACAGACACTTTGTGACCATGAACAATTAACTTGACCTGCCTGTGGTCCACCTGGAAAACCAAAAGAAATGTAATAAATTGTATCATAAATGTTGTAAGTTGCCTTGGATAAAGGAGTCAGCCAATTAAGTAAATGCTGACATGCTTGCAAGACATTGTAGTCTATTTACAGAAAAATACAAACAGATGACTAGCACTTTTAAAGGGTATCGGTAAATGCAAACCATGCACATTGTATGTTACTTTTGTAAGCAACTGCACAAATATTGTTTTTATTAAAGGTATATTTACTGTTTACAAAAGACCACATACTTGAATGTTTATTTTCATATTTTAATGTATGCTTTTTACAAAAGATTGCACTACTTATGATACTGAGGTAGTACAATTAAAATGTTAAAACAGTTGGTTTTCATCAATGTACAAAAAAAGATGACTAGATTGAAACTGTTTTTTTATTGGTTATTATTTAACAAATAACTGCACAACTTGAAGTATTTGCATTTAAATATTAAAGTATCTTTTACTGGATTTCATTAATGTAAAGATCTGAATGCATACAGAATGTCAATTTAAATGTATTTTTATTTAGTTACATTATATAATGTACTGAATATTGTCATATGGTATAGAATTTTAATGGTCATATCAAAGTTGAAAATTTTGGTATTGTGACAGCCCTAATGCTCCGAATGTGCATCTTGATCATATATCAAACAAAAAATGCCTATTAAACCAGTTTATATTGATTTCGCTGTGATTACTCCTTGAGCAGAGAAATTTCCTTCCATGCACCTCTTATGACAATAAAGTTTTACAGACCATAATGAATTAACTTACACAACTACTGTTAACTGACTATGACTGTTTTATGGACAGATTTGTTTTTTTATGCTAAGGAAAACACACCCAAGGTATCTTGTTTCACTCTTTGAGAGTGATCAATAGCTTAAATGTAGTAAACTACTTCATTTTTACTCTTGCAGGAACACATGTATTAGTTTCAAAAGAAAAGATCTGCTAGATCTTGTTTAAATGACTGACACACTGTTTCTTGATCTTTTCAAGGAAGTATGAAGTAAAAAGGGGATTCTGAAATTACTTACCATCTAAGGTGAAAATGTCCTTTTCACTAGGTTCCATGCCATCCATTATGAACACAGAGAAATAGGTGCCAAACTACTAGCATATGGCAACCTATTTTCTTACATCTGATCAATCAAGTAGTGTATTACACAGACACGCCAGTTACAAATTAAGGTTTTTTCTCACAATACATTTAATTTTGCAAAAGCTGTGGAGCTTCTCTTACTAAGTTGGTAGAAAGATGGGGATCAATTGTTAATACCAAAATGTGAAGTCCGCAGATGAGATTTATTCCTTAACCAAATTTTAAAATTCTCAATACAGTTTTTACCCATTTGGTTAGAATAATATCTGCATTTTCTTCCAAAATGATAAAAGACTTGTCTCTATGAATTAAAAAAAAAAAATCCTTTAAATATGAATAATGTATGCTTTTTTCAGATATAAAGCTACTAGTATGTTTTTTTGAAAAATGCTCTCCCATTATTTTTTTCACTAAACCAAAACATTTTTCTTACCTCCCTAGATGCAGAGGTTGGATGGGGTTAACTATTATTAATATGACTTCAAATGTAAAGATTTGAGTAAATCTAATACACAAATCCTGTGTTTATGTAGCCTCAGCATTTATAAATACTTATGTCAGTTTTCAAGACTTCTGTCACACAGACAAGGATATCCAAAGTCATCCCTAATATCTGCTGTCACACGTGACATACAGTATTTACTTCTCCTTGAGATAAAAAATTTAAGGGCAGTATTTCAGAGAAACAAAGCACAAAATTTTTTATCCATGTAGATAACTTTCTCAAACCTACTTAATAAAGTACACCTGGGGTGTAATAGCCCCTCGGAGTCCCATAGGGCTATATGGGACTTGGTATTGGTCGGCTCAGGCCAGTTGGGTACCAGGACTTCTGCCACACCTGGGAGTAATTCCAGACCTCACCAACAAGCCACCTGGAACGGTCCTGGGTGCAGCTTATATGAAGCCAGCTGCTTCAAAGGCAGGAGCCAGAGCTGGGAGAAAGCTTGCCAGCTGAGGCGGAGAGGAAGAGAAAGTGCGTTTATGGTACTGTGCAGCAGGGAGAACGAAAGACAAGCAATTCCCCTGGAAAAATAAATTGTGTGTGTGTGTGTTGCAAAGACTTGTGTCTAGAGTTTGTGTGTGTCAGGGTTGGGTGGCTAATATGCATCCTGGTGGCCACAACAAAACACACACACAAACATTACATAAGTATTAAAAAAAAAAAAAAAAAAAATCTGGAATGAGCATTTCAGTTGCGTTATTTTTACAAAAAAACACACCCAACACGGCAGATAAAGCTACCAAAAAAGAATGGTTTCCCAAAAATGAAATCCTAAATGCACTGAAGATAATGCATCAGATTTAATGGTGGAATAATGGAGGATTTCTTACCTTTCTGTGCTTCTGTCCCATCATATGACATATATACTGGGTTTCATTAGAGCATGATATATTACAATGCTGCAACAAGGGGGGAAAAAAAACCATGAACACCACGTACATATATTTTTTTTTTTTTTTTAAATCTCAGAATCATACTTTTTAGCATTCTAAGTTGCATCACTATAAATCTTCAGTGCATAAAATCAAAAGCCACCATGTTTCAATTTCAGCAATACCTCGAAAGTAAATTTACTATTATACAAATAGTTCTGGACAGCACTAGGTACAGTGGTGTGAAAAACTATTTGCCCCCTTCCTGATTTCTTATTCTTTTGCATGTTTGTCACACAAAATGTTTCTGATCATCAAACACATTTAACCATTAGTCAAATATAACACAAGTAAACACAAAATGCAGTTTTAAAATGATGGTGTTTATTATTTAGGGAGAAAAAAAATCAAAACCTACATGGCCCTGTGTGGAAAAGTAATTGCCCCCTTGTTAAAAAATAACCTAACTGTGGTGTATCACACCTGAGTTCAATTTCCGTAGCCACCCCCAGGCCTGATTACTGCCACACCTGTTTCAATCAAGAAATCACTTAAATAGGAGCTGCCTGACACAGAGAAGTAGACCAAAAGCACCTCAAAAGCTAGACATCATGCCAAGATCCAAAGAAATTCAGGAACAAATGAGAACAGAAGTAATTGAGATCTATCAGTCTGGTAAAGGTCATAAAGCCATTTCTAAAGCTTTGGGACTCCAGCAAACCACAGTGAGAGCCATTATCCACAAATGGCAAAAACATGGAACAGTGGTGAACCTTCCCAGGAGTGGGCCGGCCGACCAAAATTACCCCAAGAGCGCAGAGACGACTCATCCGAGAGGTCACAAAAGACCCCAGGACAACGTCTAAAGAACTGCAGGCCTCACTTGCCTCAATTAAGGTCAGTGTTCACGACTCCACCATAAGAAAGAGACTGGGCAAAAACGGCCTGCATGGCAGATTTCCAAGACGCAAACCACTGTTAAGCAAAAAGAACATTAGGGCTTGTCTCAGTTTTGCTGAGAAACATCTCAATGATTGCCAAGACTTTTGGGAAAATACCTTGTGGACTGATGAGTCAAAAGTTGAACTTTTTGGAAGGCAAATGTCCCGTTACATCTGGCGTAAAAGGAACACAGCATTTCAGAAAAAGAACATCATACCAACAGTAAAATATGGTGTTTGTAGTGTGATGGTCTGGGGTTGTTTTGCTGCTTCAGGACCTGGAAGGCTTGCTATGATAGATGGAACCATGAATTCTACTGTCTACCAAAAAATCCTGAAGGAGAATGTCCGGCCATCTGTTCATCAACTCAAGCTGAAGCGATCTTGGGTGCTGCAACAGGACAATGACCCAAAACACACCAGCAAATCCACCTCTGAATGGCTGAAGAAAAACAAAATGAAGACTTTGGAGTGGCCTAGTCAAAGTCCTGACCTGAATCCAATTGAGATGCTATGGCATGACCTTAAAAAGGCGGTTCATGCTAAGAAAACCCTCAAATAAAGCTGAATTACAACAATTTTACAAAGATGAATGGGCCAAAATTCCTCCAGAGCGCTGTAAAAGACTCATTGCAAGTTATCGCAAACGCTTGATTGCAGTTATTGCTGCTAAGGGTGGCCCAACCAGTTATTAGGTTCAGGGGGCAATTACTTTTTCACACAGGGCCATGTAGGTTTGGATTTTTTTTTCTCCCTAAATAATAAAAACCACCATTTACAAACTGCATTTTGTGTTTACTTGTGTTATATTTGACTAATGGTTAAATGTGTTTGATGATCAGAAACATTTTGTGTGACAAACATGCAAAAGAATAAGAAATCAGGAAGGGGGCAAATAGTTTTTCACACCACTGTATGCTCTGGTTGATTGGCTGCCCGAGTGACCCTTTTTTTTTTCTAGCAAAAGACTATCAGTGATCAGAAATTGGCCAATCACAAAAACAGATCTTTTCAGCCCCTGCTTTTCTAAGCTTTATGGTAATTTAGTTGTAATGTTCCTTTACAGGAGGTATTATGGTAGTTAAGCCAGCACATATTTTTTTGCAGCAAACTTCCTGCAACATAAACAAAGAGCAGCAAGTGAAGCCTTGTTTTAGCAGAGAGCTTTCCCTTTAAGTTAAAGAAACTGGAATAATACTCTGAAAAAGGAATCGGAGAAGTCATCCTGTGCAGTTAGACAAAACTGCAATAAAAGCCACTTTAATAAATATAGACTATTTTATTTTGTTCTTTAATTAAAACTGACACTGTTTCAGCAAGCCTACATTTTTAAATGGAAAAAGACAGACAACATTGAAATTGCTACCTAGTAAACAATAGGCTTGTTAGCTTAACAGCAAAATGAACCTTTAACTTACAAACCTGTTAAGCATGTTAAATTTGTGTCTTTGCGATGAACAGCTTATGAACATTTGATACATTTGTGGCTTTTTTAAAAAAGATTTGTACTGTGTGTCACACAGCATATGTTTTGGCAAAAAACAACTGTTACAAGAAATGGTAATCAATAGTTAAATTATACCTTGAGAATTACAAATGTCTAGCTGATTCACTGAAGAAACAAAAAACACATGTATACATTTAGTAAATATTTTAACAGCAGAAAAAAAAAGCTTAAGTACAATTATTGACCAAATTAAAAATTATTAATTAGTATTTTTCCATTTAAGTAGTGTTTGTCAATATTAACTGATTGTGCGCGAGAAGTTTTTTTATATATATGTACAGATATTACTTAATGTATGTATTTTAAGGGAAGTTAAAGTATTTTTATGGTCACTGAACAAAAAGACTATAGAATTTTGTTTCGTTAATACAACATGAACATGTAAGACCTGTGATCAATAGTTTACTTATAAAAATACATTTTAATATAGGACACAAATCTTCCATGCAACTGGTTATACTGGGGCTTAGTATATAAAGTTGTTAACGGGAAAAGGGGGTGGGTAGGATATATCAGAATTGGCTGATCAAACAACATGAAATCGATGATTGGTATTGGCCTAAAAAAAACAAACAAACAAACAAAAAAAACAAAAAACCCTGATTGTTTTAGATACAGTGCTGTCTAGGGATACTCCAAACACTTTCAAATTAAAAATACTTTTCACCTTTAAATAAAAGGAAGTGCTGCATTTAAAAATAAATGGATAGTCATTTCATCCCCAGCTCACTTAACCTACATTACTTTGAACATGCAAACACAGGAAGAACATGCATACTCCAACACGACATGGGATAGCAGCTTTATCACGGTACCACTATGCCACCCATGTAGCAAGTGGTATGTATGTAAAAAAAATACTGCAGTCTCTCTCTTGGGTTGCTAACATTAACGTCGAGGTCTATGTTGATTGCAACCCATAGACAGGTAGCGCAGTTATAGTTATTTTATATACACACACACGTACACACATACGTACAGTTGGGGTGTGTTATATTGGCAAAAAGATATTGATTTTTCTGGGAGTTAGACAATAACGATAATTAGATATTTTGCATACTTTAAAATCGTGTTTGTAAAAGTCTTACTGATCTAGCTTGGTGTTCTTAATGGGATATTAATTGTAGCTTACTAATGAGATGAATGGAAACCGTTAAGGAAAACGGGTCTTATTTGTTTACTTAAAACTGAAGTAAAATAACGCAAAAACATTAAAATCACCAGTCAAAGTATTACTGAGATCAAACAGTACAATTACAAGTAAACCATTTCAAAGTGGATATCAGGATTTACACAAAACATTGCACGAAGACCAACAAAACTATTATAATGAGAACATTTAAACAGACACTTACCCTTAATGTAAACAATATATGAATCCAAAGGGAATACAATACTAATCATAACTGAACTACAGGTCCTGAAAATTACAGTTTGAATAAAGAAAATGCTCTGCTGCAAGGTGAATTATGCAGCACACAAGCAAGAACAAAAATCTAACATGCTGTATTTGTGCTATAATGTAAAAATCCAAAGTTCTATCAAATACTGCACAGAATAAAAAAAAAACTATAGCATTTGTAATTATGTTCTGCCATATACTGCACAAAGTTATAAAAACACACACACACACACACACACGTGCGCTTTAAGGCTTAAAAATCATTTTTACTAACTTCAAGTTCTGTCCTATAATATACAAAAATATCTGAAAACAGCCCAACTGTAAAATTCTACTGAGCAAACTTCAAGTTGTACGACAGAAACATCAGTCTGCCCAGAGAATCTGGCTTTAGAGCAGCACAGCTACATATTAACATTTCGTCCAGTGCTTAAAGCTTTCTCAGAAGGGCTGCTTGATTCAGGGATACACATGTACGTTTTAGCAAGGTTTTCCCCATTTGGAGAAACATACTTCCTACATTTTCCACTGCTGAAGTGAATTTACATCACTGTCCACCTCAAGTATCACGTAGTTCTTGATCTCTTTTTTAAAAGCAGCGTGCAGAGACTTGCCTCCTATGAATTCCTGCATTTTTTAATAGCTGCTAAAAGACTTCCTTTTTTGCTCCCTCCCTTGTGTCATCACTCGCTCCAGATTCTGTGGCCATCGGTGGGACTGGAGCAGGGCTGAGGAATCTGTGCGTTAGTGCTGGGCGGTATAACGGTTCATACCGAAAACCGTTTATTTTTGTTATGATATGGATTTTTCTTATACCACAACACCGGTTTAAATTGCCTAAACAACATTCGGAACGTGGCGCTGCGGGAAACTGTTTAAGGGGGACATTTTTCACTGCTACACCGGTGTTGTGCAGGGACTCTTTTTCACTGCTACACCGCTAAACAGGCGTGCAACGGAGTACATGTGTTAGTGGAGGAATTGCGCAATGAAAATGGACAGAGAACATTCCGAAACTGAAGCTGTAGCAGACAATAAAGTTGAAAATGTCACAGAAGAACTTTTGCTGGAAAAAGGAGTCACGTCTGTTGCCTGGAGATACTCTGGATTTAAATGGTCGGATGTGGACCATTATGTTCAAATGTGTGAATACTGTTTCTATACTACTGGATAATACTGCAAGCCAAGTTGTACTTGTTTTATTTTTTTCCAATACTGTGTAATGTACCTGGGTACTGTGTAATAGTGTGATGACATGTTAACTTTATTCTCAACATTTCCACTTTAATCTCAACACTTATGATGAGAATGAAGTCAACATGTTGACTTTATTCTTGTAATTTTTATTAAAGTAGAGCATCGTAAACTAAACATCTTAAAATGAATATTTAATTTTTTAGATATTCTCAAACCCTGTCATAAGTTATGTAGCACATTAAATGCTTTGTTTTAAGGGTCTTAAACTGACTTCCTCTTGCACTAAGAGGAGGTGCAGGCAGCAGACAGAATACATTAATTTCATGATATTCCTGCTCCCTGAACATTTAGAATGCTAAGATAAATACTTGCTTTAATGCATTTCATCATGAAAATTATATCATGTATTAATCATGTGGGGGCACAGTGGCGTGGAGGTTGCACTGCGGCTTCACAGCAATAGGGTCCCTGTTCCTTGCTTGGAATTTGCAGGTTTTTCTGGTGCGTTTACTAGGCATGCTTGTTTCCTTTCAAAGTCATGTAAGACGTGGGGTTCTGTTCTGCTATATTAACCATGCTAGTATATGTATTGCTCGTATTCACCCTGTGATGTGCAAGCGCCACGTTCAGGTTTTGGTTCTGCCTCGCATACAATGCATACTGGGATGGGTGCAACCCTGAATGGATGGCATAATTTAAAAAAAAAAAAAAAAAAAATCGTTATACATATGTTTAAGTTCTGAACACTCCGTGGTCTAATTTTATAACCACGTTATATTTCACAAAGACGTTTATCGTGTGGTGATTGGTTATGTGGAGAAAGAAAAACGAAAGATAGGTACTGCAGGTTTGATACATCAGACAGACAGCACGCATGCAATAAAGAAAGTCCGCTCAGAAGAACATGCATTGAATTCTGTGTTTGTGTCTCCGACCACCAGATCACAAACCCGATATTTACACAATATTTACGTTAAATCTGTGCGATACCCATTCATACATCCAGTTTTTTGGAGCCTCGTCACACCTGCCATAAAGTTCTCTACACTGAATGTACACCTGGGGACCCCTTACTGCGAGGGAGCAGCACTACCGTGCATGTATAATACCTGCTTTAATGTATTTCATCATGAAAATTTATCTTAGCATTCTACATTTTCAGAGAGCAGGAATATCATGAAGTGAATGTATTCTGTGCAGCGATCACTGCCGGCGCCTCCTCTTAGTGCAGAGAAAGTCAGTTTAAGATGCGCATAGCGATTAACTGGGTCAGGGAACACAACACAAAGCATTTAATGTGCTACATTAACTTATGACGGGATTTGAGAAAATTCTGTAAATTAAACATTGATTTTAGGTTAAAGTTTAGTTTACGACATTCTACTTTAATGACAAAACAAACTATGAGAATAAAGTGGAAATGTCAACTTTAATCTCGACAGTTTTTTTTTTTTCTTCACTGTGGCCCTAATACGCTTCTGTAGGGCTATACCACAAATAGCATTATAAATGTAAGTTGCAGTTTTATTATTTATGTATATAGCTTAGCTTGAAGCAAGGTCCACATTAATGCAGTTTGCCTTAATGATGGTTCAGTTGGTAAAGATGTCATCACCAAGTTGCACTTGTTTTATTTTATTTTAATTTGGTGAATACTGTGTAATGCACCTGGGCTTTGAAGTCTTGGAAGTAATAGTATTATTACTAGAAGTTGCACTATTATTTGTTGTATTATTATTTATTAGTTTAAATATTATGCAGTTTAATGATGGTAAAGTTGTTTAAAAAGTCACTTTAACGTGATTGTTAACATTAAAGTGTAGTTGGTTTACAAAAAATATTTACTATTTATTCCTTTTCTAAGACATGTTTAGTGCAATACAACTTTTGACAAGCACCTCTGGATATTTTACTAAGTCTAAATGCCTCTTTAGGTGGTTGAAAATATGTTGTCAAAATTTTAGTTTAAGTTGTTTGCAAACATTGTTCAATACAAAAGGTTCTACAGTGCATCCGGAAAGTATTCACAGCGCATCACTTTTTCCACATTTTGTCATGTTACAGCCTTATTCCAAAATGGATTAAATTCATTTTTTTCCTCAGAATTCTACACACAACACCCCATAATGACAACGTGAAAAAAGTTTACTTGAGATTTTTGCAAATTTATTAAAAATAAAAAAATTGAGAAAGCACATGTACATAAGTATTCACAGCCTTTGCCATGAAGCTCAAAACTGAGCTCAGGTGCATCCTGTTTCCCCTGATCATCCTTGAGATGTTTCTGCAGCTTAATTGGAGTCCACCTGTGGTAAATTCAGTTGATTGGACATGATTTGGAAAGGCACACACCTGTCTATATAAGGTCCCACAGTTGACAGTTCATGTCAGAGCACAAACCAAGCATGAGGTCAAAGGAATTGTCTGTAGACCTCCGAGACAGGACTATCTCAAGACACAAATCTGGGGAAGGTTACAGAAAAACTTCTGCTGCTTTGAAGGTCCCAATGAGCACAGTGGCCTCCATCATCCGTAAGTGGAAGAAGTTCAAAACCACCAGGACTCTTCCTAGAGCTAGCCGGCCATCTAAACTGAGCGATCAGGGGAGAAGGGCCTTAGTCAGAAAGGTGACCAAGAACCCAATGGTCACTCTGTCAGAGCTCCAGAGGTCCTTTGTGGAGAGAGGAGAACCATCCAGAAGGACAACCATCTCTGCAGCAATCCACCAATCAGGCCTGTATGGTAGAGTGGCCAGATGGAAGCCACTCCTTAACTCTTTTAGGGTGGATGTCGACTTGAGGGGTTGAGGGCGAATGTCGACAAAAGTCGACATCCAGGGATAGAGGGCGACAATCAGCTGTTAATGGCGACAAAACTCACTGTCACGTCGCAGGCATTCCCTCTGTGCTTGGAGGAATGCTAGACTTGTTGACTCGGCAACTAATCCTTGCGTGTGCGTGAGTTGAGAAATGTAAACAATGGCAAGATGGCATCAACATGTCACAAGGGAGCGAAGCGAGTGCAGAAAAGAAAACACTCGGCAGACAATGTTTTGCGCATTATCGCGGAGTCGGACTCTGATTTTTCAGAATCGGATTTTATTGACAGTTATCAGGAGATCGAACAAGAGAGTGAGAAGCTGGCATCAGCTGATCGGACACCAGCCGATGCCGCGCCAGCTGATCCGCTGCCAGATGAGTGCATTCACGCAGCCGATGCATCTATGGCAAGGTTCGCGTGGAAGTAATACACAGACATTGATCCGTAGGAGCCGAACTGGCTACCAGACTTCACAAGACGGTATGGCTTTCTGTTGGACACAACAGATCACCAGCTGCTGAACTACTTCAGGCTGCTCTCTCATGATGCTGCTTTTCAGGTACTGTCAGATGAGACAAACAGGTAGGCAGAGAAATTTTTTGAATCGCGGGCTGTGCTTGCATCGCATTCTCGTTTTTCAAAGTGGGAACCCACAACAAAAGACGAGATGAAGCGCGCTGTGGCATTACAAATAGAGATGGGACAGAACTGGTGATATAACTTCAGGGAGCATTGGTCCAAACGTGCTTTGTCCCCTGGTGGCTTTGGACAGGTTATGCAGTGTGATGATAGGTACGTGATGCCGCAAAGTTTTATTCACTTCTGTAATAAACAGAAGCAAATCCCATGGGGTGAGCCAGGCTATAACGCCATGCATAAAGTTCAGCCCCTGCTTGACATTGTGGAACCAACATAGAAACAATTTTATCAGCCTGGCTGTGATTCGTCTGTGCATGAATCTATGATAAAATAAAAGGGACACCTTTTTTTCTGCAAATATATGCCAGACAAGCCCACAAAGTATGGCATAAAGGATTTTGTACTGGCAGAAGCAAACACTGGTTTCTGCCTGAAAGTAATCACATATACAGGAAAGTATTTCTTTCAAAGACAGAACTGTCTCTTGACAAGTCAGGTTGTGCTGGAGCTGCTTCAGGGCTATGAACATTTGGGTCATGTTGTGTACATTTGAACAATTTTTATACATGCCCAGAACTGTTCATGGAGGTACAGAGCAGAGGAATTGGAGCTTGTGGCACAGTGAGGGTGAACAGGATACACATGGCTTCACAGTTGAAGCCAGACAGGCTGAAGATGAAAAGAGGTGACAATACGGTTTTCATGCGGGCAGAAAACTTGGTGGCAGTGGCATGGCACGATAGCAAACGGGTGACTTGTCTCTACAGTACACACTAACAATATATGTAAGAAAGTGCAGCAACAGACAATTGAAAAGTAGGCACCAAAGCAACACATATTGTAAGCAGTGCAATGTGGCAATGACTGAAATTGGCTGCTTTGAGCAAGATCAGACTTTGTAGGACTTTGCTGTGTAAAATGTATGAGATATGTATGTGAAATCATAGAGTATGCAGGCTCATACAACATGCAAGACAGTAACATTTGTCAAAAGTAAATATTTTTTGTTGATTTCAATTGCTTTGTGTTCTTTTTTTAAAAAAAGTTAAGTTTTTGGAAAAATATTCAGCCCTGGGAGAAAAGAAACAAAAAAAAAAATTAGCCTTAAAAAAGTTAAGTAAAAGGCACATGGCAGCCCGCCTGGAGTTTGCCAAAAGGCACCTGAAGGACTCTCAGACCATGAGAAAGAAAATTTTCTGGTCTGATGAGACAAAGATTGAACTCTTTGGTGTGAATGCCAGGTGTCACGTTTGGAGGAAACCAGGCACCGCTCATCACCAGGCCAATACCATCCCTAAAGTGAAGCATGGTGGTGGCAGCATCATGCTGTGGGGATGTTTTTCAGCGGCAGGAACTGTGAGACTAGCCAGGATAAAGAGAAAGATGACTGCAGCAATGTACAGAGACATCCTGGATGAAAACCTGCTCCAGAGCGCTCTTGACCTCAGACTGGGGCGACGGTTCATCTTTCAGCAGGACAACAACCCTAAGCACACAGCTAAGATATCAAAGGAGTGGCTTCAGGACAACTCTGTGAATGTCCTTGAGTGGCCCAGCCAGAGCCCAGACTTGAATCCGATTGAACATCTCTGGAGAGATCTTAAAATGGCTGTGCACTGACGCTTCCCATCCAACCTGATGAAGCTTGAGAGGTGCTGCAAAGAGGAATGGGCAAAACTGGCCAAGGATAGGTGTGTCAAGCTTGTGGCATCATATTCAAAAAGACTTGAGGCTGTAATTGCTGCCAAAGGTGCATCGACAAAGTATTAAGCAAAGGCTGTGAATACTTATGTACATGCGATTTCTCAGTTTTTTTGTTTTTAATAAATTTGCAAAAACCTCAAGTAAACTTTTTTCACGTTGTTATTATGGGGTGTTGTGTGCAGAATTCTGAGGAAAAAAATGAATTTAATCCATTTTGGAATAAGGCTGTGTAACATAACAAAATGTGGAAAAAGTGATGCGCTGTGAATACTTTTTGGATGCACTGTATATTCCTTCCCTTCATTAGTGCCACCCCCTTGAAAACTATCACTTTATGGGGCCATGCAAACCTGTATTAATACTTGTGTGCACATTAAAATGTTTTTTTGTACAATGTACAATTCTCATGACAGTGGAATAAGTTATTGTTAGCCATTAATTGCAGTGGA
The DNA here is from genome assembly GCF_900747795.2 of Erpetoichthys calabaricus. NCBI lineage: Eukaryota > Metazoa > Chordata > Cladistia > Polypteriformes > Polypteridae > Erpetoichthys > Erpetoichthys calabaricus. The sequence goes on from NC_041406.2 coordinate 101,465,665, forward strand.
GAATGTGGTTAACATCTACTCATGCATGGGGAAAAAAAAAATACGTCCAATACCGTGAAACCGGTATAATTTTGAAAAATACAGTGATATAGAATTGGTCATACCGCCTAGAACTACTGTGGGTGAATTTAAAATATGGGAGGTGGGGGTTAAAAAAAAAAAAAAAAAATGCTTTGGAATCAATGCCCCCCATTTTTTTTAAATCATATTTCCAGCTATACCCTCAGGGGTTGGTGGCATGATTGGCACTCCAGCCACTATTAAAAAAAAAAAACCTCACGCTGCTCCATTTAAACTAGTGTGGTGGCAAGGTGCCACAAATTGCACAGACGCACTCAAAACCTAATTTGGAATACTGAGATGGTTTGTCATGTGGTGGGAGCGGCAACGCACTGCATCAGTGAATGCTTCCAACTTCTGTCTCTTTCTCCCTTGCTATCCTTTTCATGTCTTTGGGGAGGGTAAAAAAAAAAAGCTTTCCAATGTTCAAAAATTTGGAAACATTTGGTCTGTTTTAATACTGCACTGATATAAACCTGATCAATTTTCAAATACCAATTAATCTTACTTCAACATGTTCAGGATGCACAATGCTCATGGAGAAATGAACAAACTTCACAGAAACAGTAAATGGGCCATGTCCAGTAAGGCAACTACGCTAATCAGGCAGTCAGCAGGTAATTTTTAAACAAATATTCTCTCTAACAAATAATCTTTCAAATGCCAAAATACATTGTCTTTGCAATTCAATCAGTGTTTTGCACAAAACACTTACCTCACACCGAGGCCTATTTTCCTTGGCTGGCACTGTTGGAGACACAGACTCCAAATTACTAGCAAAGTCAGATTCTTCAACATCTTTAGTATATGCATCTCCAGCATCTTTGTATGTGCTTTTTTCACCCAGTAAATCCAGGTTCTCTATTGCAGCAACCTCCTCTACTTTAAGTTTCTTTTGCTGCTCACTGTCCTCTTCCAGAGCAGATTCACTGCAAAGAAAAATGTATTTAGACAAATTAACATAACTCTTAGAGGGAGGAAAAATAATGTAACTGCAGTGGGAAAGCACTGTGAATACTGAAGGTGAAAACTGTACATGTTTTGAGAAAAAAAAAAAAAAAATCCTGACTGCTAAACAGAACACTTTCCACAAGTGGAGTGGAAACTAAAAGGACATACAGAAAGTTTAAAATTATTAAAAGATAATCAAGTTACTCATCAATGCAACTGAAGGCACGGATTCATTTGAAGAACCTTTAGATCTCTACAACATTATCATGGACATACTTGTTCTGGGTAATAAATTTGCTGCAGTCTACAATTTTCCTTTGAAAGCAGAATACAGGGGCCACTTCAGTTATCTCCACAGCAAAGCAAAACAAGATGCTAACATCTGCAAATATTCTGCTCCAAGAAGATGGTGAAACACTGATACAAGCAGTGCGTTGAGTGCGTTTATAGTTCTTGGGATGAAACTGTTCCTGAAACGCAAGGTCCATACAGGAAAGGCTTTGACGCATTTTGCCGTGGCTGAGGCAGCGTGTGCTTGAAACTGTATACCGATAATTCTCTTTCCGATCAGCTGCTGCTGTGATTCCCCACTCAGATACAGTGATATAAATACTCCGAGTGGTGCAGTGAGAGTAATATGGAAAAAGATGATCTGCTGTGGCAACCCTTAACGGGAGCAGCTGAAAGAAGAAGATGCAGTGAGAGTAACAACGCTAAAGCAGTTATGGTATTTGGAATACTATGGCTATTCCCTGGCCCATTAAATTGCTACAGGTCAATTACAATCAGATGCATTACACTAATAAACAATATGCAGTTAATTTCAGTGTATTTATAAAGCCGCGTCAGGAATGTGGGTCTAAGAAAGTAAGGGTAACCACACAGGAACAGTAGCACTGCTTTGACACTGGGTGCCGCCAGTCTGCAAAACCGAGCGAAGAAATACCCCATGGAAAGGTATGAGTTACCGTGGAAATGTGCGTGGCTTTACGCCAAGTTTAGGTTTTATACATCGCGATTTGAGCGTGGAAACGTTCGTACACAACATTTCTGTGCATACGCACCGTTTATACATGAGGGTCCCTGCTGAGGTTGCTACAATGTCCTTCGCTGCCAGCCAATGTCACTGCGGTTCTTTTCCTGACAGACATGCCATGTGCTAGCTCGTCCATTATTTTTGTGGCAGAGGAAGACAAGAGCTTAAAATCTTTGGCCATGTATGACTTTCTTTTGTAATCGGAGTGAATAACTTCAGTTTACGATGAAAATCTGACAATGAAACAATGTTCAGTCGGCCAGTGAAATGTGCTTCACTGTGAACAGAGATTGGCATGGCTGCTTTCCAATCAGCAGAGCTGCATACCTATTTCACCATGGTTTTCCTGTCAGCTAGAACATGTGTCTGTGTCATTGCCCAAAGCCCAATTTTGTGAGTGAAGGAGACCACTCCAATTCTTGGGTCACATTGTGTGTTATGTCAGAAGAGCTTGAATAAGACCAAGATCAAGACCCTGTCATTTATGAGCTTTTGTGCAACAGACGGACAACACTTACTTTTGTTATTTAATAAACATATAGCACACAGCAAAATATATCTCCAATTCCAGCTAGCAGGAGGGTTTAGAGACGGATTTATGCAGTGCCACAGCAAGCAAACCTAAGATAATCCAATAAGATGATGTTAACCAGTATGTTAAGTATACATCTGACACATTATTAACTCATGAACTTCTTGGCAAAATGCCTTCACTGCTAAGTACTGTATGCAAAGACATGCACCTAATCAGCAATGTATGATAAAGGATGTAATTTTAAAACTCCACTTCAGTTTGAATATTTAAAATTGAATAATAACTTTCAGATGTCTCCAAATACTTTCTATTACCTCACTTGCTGCTATCCAGCACTGCTAAATTTTTCAGGCTGCAAATTCATATTCACAAAGTTCTACGTAAAGTGTAAATTCTCAAGAATGAAAAGGGGGGGGGGGGGGGGGGGGGGAGGACAAAGTCCTCAGAGAGAAGGAAAAAAAAAAAATCCACAAAATATTCTTTTACCATGATTAAATAATATTGACAGTATAAAGAAAAATGGGCTGGTTCATAATGTTTGTGAAAAATACATGTTAACAATAGTCATCAATAATATGAGCCTAACCCCCACAACAAAACACTCTGGGTGAGCTCTCTGAAGAGGCAAGTGGAACAACTTGAGCCCCTGTTTAGCTTGGGTACGTGCACTGTGATGGGTTATTTAAAAAAAATATATTTACATGGAATCCAAATACAGAACATAGGGCCTGAAAATTACAGTCTGGATAAAGAAAATGCTCTGTTATAAGGTGAATTGTGCAGCACACAAGCAAGAACAAAAATCTAACATGCTGTACTTGTACTATGGTGTAAAAATCCAAAGTTCTATGAATACTGCACAGAAAAATAATATTCCAATTTCAAAATTATGTTTGAATCATGTCCAAAAATATAATAATTTACAATTTAAGAACGTATTGCAGTCAGCAAAGTGATGTTTGAATACATAGTTTTGACAACTTGCTGTTCAAATCTTTGCCCTTGACAAACATCATGAAGGAATGGTCCATACAGTTCTTCCATGTAAATTTCACTTTAGTGATACTGTAGGGAATTATTCAACGGAAGATTTTACAATAACAGAATATATTGTGCAATTAACAATCACGTGCAAAATAAACTGAATGAACAACTTATTTAACTTGAAACTACACATTAGGACAACTGAAGAAAACAGGTTGCATGTAACAGATTGGTACAAGGGTGGCTTTATGCCCCTGTGCACGGCGACCTTTACACAGCTATCGTGGTGTATGTGTATAAATTTATTTTTCTTCATCACCCAGCCTGCGCTCTGTTCGGGAAAACAAGCAGTCCATGTGCGGAAATGTACTGTATATGTAAATAAACTAGTGGAAAATTTTTGCAAACCAGTAGGCCTCGTTCTGTAACTATACGGAGCCAACTGAAGAAGAAGGAATAAAAAAAACTTAAATAGAACAATTTCTACTGCAGTTATGGTTTAACATACTGTAAATCAAACTGATTTCGAAGGCTATGGTGATAAAAAACTGGACCAAAAATCAATCAGCTTGGAGCCTGTAACAATACAGGCACGATGCAACCTGTTTGAAAAATCTGTCCGTGTGTGTCCGTGGACGCCACGTTAAAATCAACTATTCTCGACGTTATTTAATATCGTGGAATCAGAACTTAACCCGATAGCTAATTTTTGATCCCGTCACCTAACTTCCATTTACACTAAATTAATATTACAGCTTCGGTGGTTGCAGCCCTTTTGCGCACTTTTCAGAAACTCCAGTTTGTTATTTATGATTCAACATTAGTGAACGTGGGTGAACAATTACCATGTCCTCTTGATATATGCGCCGGACCATAACCCTGACATTTTTGTGGCATTCAACAAGAAAGTCTGTCAGGATTACAATGTAATAAAAGGGTGTCGTACCGTGTTAGCCATTATGGATGTAGTGAGAATTCGTGCAAAATGACACCTTTAATTGGCGAACTAAAAATAGTACAATATGCAAGCTTTCGAGGCAATTCAGGCCCCTTCTTCAGGCAAAATGTAATGATGCACTCCCAAACATATGATGCCTCCATACAGAACAAACCACTGTATATGTATTGCACATCAGCTACGGTGCAGTCTTTAATATGAAAACGTTTACTACAATAACTTTTTTATATAACTAATAAGTTATAAATACAAATAATAAAGCCAGACACCAAAAATCAGTAACTTGGAATTAAAGCGGCAAGTACACAGCGATCTTGGCCAAACGTTACACCACAGGCTCACATTTATCCGGCGTACATGCGCTTCCCTCTCTTGTTTACGCGGTTAGTATACAACAACAACAACCGTCACGTTATTTGGGGCAGCCTGTCGTACCGTTAAAGCTTTTATCGGAGAGACATTCATCGCCTTGAAGCATGTTATTCATTTTATTTTCGCTTTTACTTACTTAGTAGTAGCCATGTTATTTGGGGCAGCCTGTCGTACGGTTAAAGCTTCTAACGGAGAAACACTCATCCCATAGAAGCATGTTATTCATTTTATTTTCGCTTTTACTTACTTAGTAGTATTCTCTTGCTCGCTCACATCCGCCATTGTAGTTCACGCTCCAACTGCGGTTTCGACTCCTACAACAATAATCGTTTTCTTCAGGTTGTTAGTTTCAATTAAACATGAAGATACATCTGTTAGTAATGAGTACGCATTTAATAAGCAAAATATCACACCTTCTACTTTAGCAGTCATACAACACTTAGATGTCGATCTAAAAGTAACCCTCCGCTGGGCAACCAATCAAACTGCGTATTTATGTCATATGAATTTTTTTTTTTTTACGGAAACACTCCATCCGGAAGGGCGCTGCGGAGGTGGGCATTTGTTTTGGTCACGTGATTTGGACATGGCGAAAAGGTTTAGTTTGTACGGCGGCAGTCAAGTACAATGAAACGAATATAAGATTTACGAGATACGGTTAAGTTTCTTTGCAGCGCAATGTAAAGCTCACCAATTTAGCGCACAGAATTCTTAACACAAACACGCCTATTTTGGTTATACTGTAATGCAGCGTCTCAGGTTTATACTTCACGCGACGCATACTCCAGCGGACGCTCCTGCTAAGCAAGCGTTTTACTGTTTATACTTGCGCGCGTACTTTACGTAAATCTGGTAGAATCCATCAGTTTACAGTGCGAGATATGATCACGGCAAGTACAGGTTCGGCTTCGCTGTGTTGTGAATTGCCTGGAACACCCATTAAATTCCGATGATACCTTACCGAAAATATCTCTGAAAAGGATGTTTAATGATTAAATCCATCAATCCAGGGATGTTTCCATTCCAGCAGGCATATTGGGCACAAGGCAGAAACAATCCCTGAATGGGGCATCAGCTCATCGCAAGGTGAATACAAGCACTCACACACACTAGCGTCATTATTGTGTCACCAAATCTGCATATCTTTGGAAGGAAACGGGAGAACACTGGAAACCCAGCAGGAAAACGTGAACTCCATGCATGAACACCGGCGACGTGACTCATTGCGAGACATCAGTGCTACCGCTTCGCCACCGTATCACCCCATGTGTGTAATCATTAACAATATTCATTATTTAAACGAAATTAACGATTTGTCTGTAAAATGTAACATACATACTTTAATGCATTTCATCATGAAAGTGATATCAAGTATAAATCTAAGGATTCTAAATGCGCAGAGAGTTGGAATATCATACATTTAATGTGTTCCGTGTGGTGATCTATTGCTGTTTGCCGCTGCTGTGTGGTCAGGAGGAAGCCCCAGAAAAAAAGACGGCACAAAAGATGGTATGTGAGACTTTTAAAATGTATCATGTCATTAGATAGATACTTTATTAATCCCAAGGGGAAATTCACATACTCCAGCAGCAGCATACTAATAAAGAAAAAATTAAATTAAAGAGTGATAACAATGCAGGTATACAGACAGACAATAACTTTGAATAATGTTAACGTTTACACAGGAAAGAGACAGCAGTCTGTCGCTGAAGCTGCTCCTCTGTCTGGAGATGATACTGTTCAGTGGATGCATTGGATTCTCCATGATTGACAGGAGCCTGTTCAGTGCCCATCCAGCTCCATGCCTACAATAGAGCCTGCCTTCCTCACCAGTTTGTCCAGGCATGAGGCATCCCTCTTCTTAATGCTGCCTCCCCAGCACACCACCACGTAGAAGAGGGCGCTCGCCACAACTGTCTGATAGAACATCTGCAGCATCTTATTGCAGATGTTGAAAGATGCCAGCCTTCTAAGGAAGTATAGTCGGCTCTGTCCCTTCTTGCACAGAGCATCAGTATTGGCAGTCCAGTCCAATTTATCATCCAGCTGCACTCCCAGGTATTTATAGGTCTGCACCCTCTACACACAAGTCACCTCTGATGATCATGAGTGTCCATGAGGGGCCTGGTCCTCCTAAAATCCACCACCAGCTCCTTGGTTTTGCTGGTGTTCAGGTGTAGGTGGTTTGAGTCGCACCATTTAACAAAGTCCTTGATTAGGTTCCTATACTCCTCCTCCTGCCCACACCTGATGCAGCCCACGATAGCAGTGTCGTCAGCAAACTTTTGCACGCGGAAGGACTCCCGAGTTTTATTGGAAGTCCGATGTATATTGGCTGAACAGCACCGGAGAAAGTACAGTCCCCTGCGGCGCTCCTGTGTTGCTGACCATAATGTCAGACCTGCAGTTCCCGAGACGCACATACTGAGGTCTGTCTTTCATACTGTCTTTCATTTCATACTGAGGTATGAATCTACTCCCATCTCTGTCAGCTTGTCCCTAAGGAGCAGAGGTTGGATGGTGTTGAAGGCACTAGAGAAGTCCAGAAACATAATTGTTACATACCACTGCCTCTGTCCAAGTGGGAGAGGGATCGGTGTAGCATGTAGATGATGGCATCCTCCTCTCCCACCTTCTCCTGGTATGCGAACTGCAGAGGGTCAAGGGCGTGGTGGACCTGTGGCCTCAGGTGGTGAAGCAGCAGCTGCTCCATGGTTTTCATCACATGCGTCATCATTATGATCGGGAATATGCGATGCTTAAAAAAAAAAGCACCATGAATGCATCTGTATGCAGGCATTTTGCTTCACCACATGGAACCATTCATCAAACATCGAAGCACACACATCGTAGGATCGGCATAGCGGCATTCTGTCACATGTAGATAGTAAACAGAGACTCTGACATTACATTCCAACTTTTATGACACTGCGCCCCCCCAACACGACTTTTTACTGGTACTGCAACTCGCACACTAACGCGTTATCATAACTTAGTTACCTAACTACAGGGTAAAAAAAAAAAAATGAAATCTAAGCAACTGAAAAACGGTTATATCGGGCTATTAAATATTGTTATCCCTATTTTAAGATTTATTAACGTAACAAGAAATTTGTATTTAAGATTATTTAGGTTATTTTAAGAAATCTTGACAAGTACATTCCCCATTGGCAGATTTTGTTTTCTATACAAAAGCAAAATAACACCATTAATTTCTCATTTATTCTTTTTTAATGTAATATAACTTCAACCAAATGAATAACCCCCTTCAATATAGATACATTTCTGATTTGTGTTTTATTATCCATAGCTCACTTTATTTCAGTTACTTGACGTATATAATCAAGGTAAAGCTAAATAGCAGATTTAACGTTGTTTTAATAGTGTGTGGACTCCGATTTGTTTAACTGCTGCAGTGCAATCTGATTTATGGGGAGTAGTCAGTCATCCTAACACAGGGTCATGGGGGTCTGCTGGAGCCAATCCCAGCCAGCACAGGGCACAAGGCAGGAACAAACCCTGGGCAGGGTGCCTATAGGGAGTAGTAGTTGTGTCAAAAGTCGATGTGACGTTAAACCATACAAGATGCACAATTCTACCCTTCAGGCTGGACAAAAATCAAAGCTGAGCCAGTGCTCAAAATATTGCAGTCATTGATACTCGTGTTCGTGTCTAGTTGGCAAACAGACACCAGCAAACCTTCTGCAAGCACAGCTACTTTTTAAGGGGCACATTAAAAAAGCAATCTTCCACATAAGATGGTACATTTTTACATTAATACAGGTAAAAAAATATATTTTCTGTGCAATATAGTACTGATTATTGATTTGTTTCCAGATCTTCAAATACAGTATGTATAAGCAGGTTGGATTGCAGAAATGAACACCACTATCATTATTTTTCTACAGGCATTCATCTGATGATGTGACTTCATTAAATTACAAGCATGTATATCCTAATGACCCAAAAGCCCTGGAATATTAAAAACCTACCAAAGTAGTGGGTTAGCGGTTATTTTTTGTTCCCACCTGTAGCTTAATATTACCTAAGAAACATAGTATACTAGTATACACACATAAATGAGACATGCCACTTGCAGTGCTTGTGGTTACAAAAGAAGGGTTGTTTACATGCACAGTACAGTTTAAGTGGTAAAACATAAAAAGGTAGAACATGTCATTTTCTCTCTCAGCATTACATGCCAGTACTTTCAAAATAGGAAAGTGAGAAATATTGTGCAATTGGAAGTGATTCTGATGGCCTTTTCCTCTATCTCAGTATACGAGAAAGTCAAGGGGAGCACACTCCCAATTTTTACTTAACTATACCAGTAGTGGGCATGCCCAACAAAATGCCTAGTTTTTAAATGCATGCATTTGTTTTTTTTAAACATCTTACCTCAGTACCTTACTGCAAGTAACCTGACATCTTAACTGAACAATAAAATCAAGTTTCAAGCTTAAATCAAGTTCAAAGTCAGTTATTACTTGCATGTTTGAAGAATATGTAACACATTGCCAGTGTCAAGCATCATCGTCAGCAGGTTCTTAGCGGAATCTGAAAAAAGTAGCCTGCAAATCATGATGATGACCTTTATGACACATCTATCTGTTTTGATAAATGCCACATCGACTCGAGGAAATCTTTCAATATGATCTACCGTCAAGGATATGGGTGGAAGGGTTGTTTGTTTTCAGTGCAGTGTTCAGAAAGCTGATATTACTCCGCTTTTTCACCAGTTCCTGAATTGAGCATTTTTCAAGTGTATTTGCAACAAGATTTCATTCCACAAATTCCTCATGTGTCTTCTTGAAGAAGCTTGCAAAAACATGCAACTCCACAATGGAAATACACTGTTCAAATAAAAACGGCAAGGCTTCTTACAGCACCTACACAGATAATAGAATTAATAAAATGACACAAAGCATCTGTGGGTACAGCGGATCCTTGCACTCTATGGGGATACTTGTGTTTTTCACCATCCTGTATTAGTAGACACAGGCCTTACCTTCAACCACAGTTATTCCCACACTAGGTACATTTAAAGTTACCTAAAGGCCATGCCACATTAAATGATTTTTCCAGAGCATTTCAGTCATTGCTTTCATTTGCACAATCTTAGTGAGTCTGTGGCAGTCACCAGCACACGTCCATGAATGTGAAATGTGAAATTGCCAGCAACTCAGTACAACTGCTCCATTACTCACTCTGAAATATAATATCAGACTTAGTTGTAGAGACAGTCTAGATAGATAGATAGATAGATAGATAGATAGATAGATAGATAGATAGATAGATAGATAGATAGATAGATAGATAGATAGATAGATAGATAGATAGATAGATAGATACTTTATTAATCCCAAGGGGAAATTGTCTATGTGTCCATGAGAGCTAACAACCAATGAATGCTCTTCTGGAAGCATAATGCATACAATGAAGAGGTGTGGTATAACGAATGCAGGTGGTTTGGACCTCACAAACGCAAGAGAAGCTTGTCTATCTGTTGTCTTGTGTTTTACTTACCACAACATAATTGAAAAAATAAAGAAAAAAGGCAAGAGATTGCAGCTGAAATAATATACTTGTTAACCCTTCATGCGGCATAGGCTCTGTCAGACAACAAGCTGTTGGCTGTCACAAAAGGGGCAAGCAAGACTGAGCTGAAAGTTCAGCACACATTTGTTAATTTAGCAGTGGTGTAAGTTGACATGGTCTGGCAACGAGATCAGCAACTGCAGTCGGCAAGTCTCATTTACCCAATGACTAGATATTGTGTAATTTGATATCTTCTTTTAACAGGCCAGCACCTCCCCAGGATGTTGGTTTTAGATTAAGGACTTCTTGAAAAGCCACAAGTACTTGAGGAGAACATGCGAAAATACAAATTGTGTTGCAAGACTTATATTTGAACCCATATGATGGCTATTTATATCCTGCTTAAAGGTTTAATTTCAGTATATTCATGTTTGGGTCCAGATCCTGATGTATTGACTTCTAAAGTCCTAGAAAGCCACGGCATTCTCAAGTTCTTTTAAATTCTGCTGTACTTTCTTTGCAGCCTTTGTTGATTTTCGAAAAAACGTTCAACTCAGTTAAACGAGCTGCCCTGTGGGACATCCTGAGGGTTCGCGGGATCCCCTCGAGGTTGCTGGATATCATGGCTGGACCTCTGTGTTTTTCCCAGTTGATTCTGTGGTTCATCAGGGGTGTGTTCTTGCTCCTACTCTGTTCAATGCTTGTATGGACTGGGTGTTGAGCAAGGTCGTGGGGTCCTGCTGCTGTGGGGCATCTGTTGGTGAAGAAAGATTCATGGAACTTGACTTTGCTGACGATGCTGTGATCATCGTGGAGTCAATGGAAGCTCTGATTGGGGTGCTCGAGAGACTGAGCGAGGAGTCTGAGTGTCTGGGCTTGCGAGTGTCCTGGATAAAAATCAAGATCCGGGCCTTTAATGACCTCTTGGGCACAGCCATCAGATGTGTATATGTTTGCGGAGAGAGTGTCGACCTTGTCGAGAAGTTTACTTACCTTGGCAGTGACGTTCATGTCTTTGATGACTCTTCCTATGAAGTCAGTAGACGGATTGGGAGAGCATGGGGGGTCATGAGGTCGCTGGAAAGGGGTGTGTGGCGCTCCCGATATCTATGCAAAAGGACAAAGGTCCAAGTCTTTAGAGTCCTGGTGCTTCCTGTCTTGCTATATGGTTGCGTGACATGGATGCTATCCAGTGACCCGAGATGAAGACTGGAATCCTTTGGTACTGTGTATTTCCTGAAAATCCTTGCATACTGTTGGTTTGACTTTCTGTCGAATGAGCGGTTGCTCATGGAGTCCCGAATGAGGCACATTACCTGCATTGTGTGAAAGCATCAGTTACGGCACTAAAGCCATGTGGTGCATTTCCCTGAGGGTGATCCAGCTCGTAAGATCCTCATTGTTGGGGACCCGAATTGCTGGACCTGGCCAAGGGGTTGCCCACGTAACACCTGGCTGCGGCAGATAGAGGGTCATTTCCGGAGGGTGGGACTGGACCACGTGACTGCCTGGGGATTGCCAACCAGGGTCCCGAGTTGTTTCGTTGTGTAGTGGGTGTGGCAACGCACTGTACCAGTGCATGCTCCCCAACTTGACTTGTACTTCTGTGCACTGCTTTTTTAAAATATCTTTCTCAGATCTATGGATTCTGACAAATAGGGTATATTGAGTAATATTTCTCAGCACTTCTCTTAACATAGCAACATTCATAAGGAATCTGTTTTGGGATATCCACTATCCACTTCACCTAGTGTTCTTTGAATCCCACTATGGTATCTGGACTTCTCAGTAGTAGTAGTATTGCCATGTGTATATTGCAGATCTGCTTTAAATAGTTAAAATTATAATTATTGACTAAATAATTACAGAGTAATACAGTATAAGCCTCTGTTTAATTTTACATTTTTAATTGTAAGATACAAGAATGAAAAGCTCACATGTTTTTAGTTCATAATCAACACAATGAATTGTACTGTATACTTAAGGCTGAAATCAAAGGTTATTTTATTTCAACTATATGACATTCAGACACACAGAAAGGAGAATATGTGGTACAGCAAAGCTGAAAAAGAAAATCTGACTGCAACGATGGGTAAATGATGAAGTTATTTTTATATGACAAAGTACTCAAAATCTACCAATCTTGTCTTTTAGTTGTCCATCTCCTTTTTCACCCAAAATATACTTTTCTGTCCTCCAGTACCATAACATACATGACAACAAAAATGCCCCCATGTGTATTCCAAAATGAAAGACCTCCTCTCAAAAGAAATGTAACAAAAGCAACAGTATACAAAGTGAAAATGTTGTGGGCTAATGATGTTTACATTCTTGACTTCTTGCTGCTGGATTTTTACTGTACCTTAATTAAACAGGGTTCTGCTATAGTATCTGTTTCTTACAAATAAGTATCTGTTTTTCTAATTTTCAGATTGCTATACTCTATGGGTGGATATCAGTATTTTATGCATATGATTTGCAGTGTGGCTTCACTGGGACAGCATAAACCTCTACTTCAGCAAGGACCAGAAGAGATTTTCTTTTTGGGATATACACATTGACATAGCGACCCTCCATCTCGTGGCAGTTGTAGCTGAATGAAACCCTGGCAGGAATCGAAGTTATAGTTGCACATCTGAAAAAACAAGAAGATAAGTTAAAGCATTTTATTTTTGTATTTTATATGCTATTATTTGTAACGTGAACATTATAAGGAAGCTGTGCCTTTTTATTAATAGGTTCTTTGAGAGTAAATAATTGCATCTGCAAGCTACGGTCATGGACAGGCTGTCTAATTCAATGCAGAATTACGATGCTTACTGGTTTCAGTATTGACAATGGCAGAACTTGGATGTTATTATCCTTTTGTTTTAGGGACATGGGTTCACATGTTTTACTAGTGCTAGAAACTTCAGAAACTATAATGTTCCTTTTGGACTGACAATGTTGCCCAAACAAACAGATTTTTTTAAAAGAGTACAGCAGAAACATGTACATGATTTGCTCAAAAGAGAGTAGAAATAGTCAAAAAACAAATAGGGATCTATTACATGTGAAGTTACAGGATTAATTGTCAAAATCAAAGTGCCAACTAGAATTCCAAGACAGAAAACAAAGTAAAGTTTTAACCAGAGGATTTCCCTTAAAACCTCATAGTAACAATAAGTGGTGTTAAAGTTTGGACACATGCTGCTACTGTACATGGTAACATATTTTACATCATGGCTGCCATGATGCTACAGATCACATGGCATGTGAATCACAGCCTAGCAATCACACATTATTCAGAATACACAGAAAAATAAAAGGACAAAATGGTTAATGTGCTAATCTACTCTATATACAGTTTATAAAATCCTAAGCCTAAAAGTCACACTTTAAATCGGGCTTATTTTAAAACCTACATATATATATGTTTGGTATCATTCTTTTCAGAATGTATCAAACTTTAATGGGATGTTGTTAGATTTTTAGATTCTTATTCCATTTTTAAATTAGAAACTAGAAAATATCAAGAACTCACGTCCTGTGAGACGAGACTTTGTGCCAAGAGATTTAACCACACCCAGGGCCGGAAATAAAAGACAAAGAGTAGATGACAAAGACAGCTGCTGTACATGCGTTCGAAGCACTGCACGAGATGCAGATCACGCTGCATGGCAGCAGCAGCAACAAGCCAGCAGCAATCCAGCAGCTGATCGAGCAAAGAGGAGGTAAAAAAAAGTATTTGTTTCCCATTGTATCACCATTTAAGAGGGGGTTTCGGAGGAGCGACCCCATCTCCTTGGGGTGCGTTCAGCCCCCCTCTTCACAACACGAGTGCCAGAGACGCGAAGTGGCTGGCGAGCAAAGTGCACAGGGGGTAACCCCCTAGTATAAAATAAAGAGATTAAAAAATAAAAAGTAATAACGTTCAAAATGTAGAATTAAAAGAACATTTGACAGTCTAAGATGTTCCTACCAGAAAAATAATAATTTCTGAAAATACAGTACATTGCAGAGACAACTTGGGAAAAAAAACAATAAAAACCAACAAATTCTCACTATCTGAAGATTCCATTCCCACAGATTCATTTATCCACTTCTGTTAAAGTGTAATGCATTTGGTGGTCAACTTGCACCTGTTCACAGCTATGCGCAGTAGAAAAAGCAGAAAAAGTAGAAAATTTTGAGAGTCCAATCGCACAGCCATGACACTTGAGATTGTCTACTAAATGCTGAGAGGTGTGGGTAAGTCGTTGAACTTTATTCATGATGGGGATGGGGCCTTGCAATTGTTCCACATGAATGAGGAGTTCCCAGTTAGTGTGGGTCATTGGTTTGTACTGATCAAGTCCCTTCCTTTTGAACATGCTGCCTTACGCAGAACGCCAAGAAGATGACTGATTATAGAGGAAGTAAAAGTTATAACACGGTTTCCATGGGTGAGCCTGCAGAAGTTTCATTACCAACACATCTGTCTGACCCTGGCTCCCCCTGCTGGTACTTCCCTAGTAAGGGAGGGGACATCCAGAACAGGACTCAAGCTGGTGTCTGGTCTGACCCCTGCCTATTCACCACACCCAACTCTGTGAATCCTGCCCACTCTTCCCACTTGAGCCAGAATAGTGTCCTCCCTCTTTCTGTTTTCAGTGCAGAGGCCCAAGTGCCTACTTCTCAACTTTGGCAACATGGTTTAATAACTTCATTCTTGCAACTTCTGTTGTGTTAATAAGTCTCCAAATTCTGATAATATTCTATGTGTTCTTAATGGTTTATGCTGTTTTTCAGGTAAATTTATTAAATTTCAATGATGGGAGTGAAGTGTTGCGCTGCTAAAAATGTTTTGCTACTCCGAAGCACAAATGGACTGTGATGAGCTTAGCTGATTTTCAGTACACAAAATTATGTGTTTGTGGTAACAGGTAGCAAAAGTATGTAATGAATAGGGTCCACCAGAATCAGAAACTGTTTTTTCCATTGGCTCAATTCTTCAGTGTCTGTGATTTCCATTGCCTTGGATAATGAAAATTGGTTGTACTCTTTATGTGTGTTGATGTACAGATTCCACCATTTTGGATTTTGTAGTTAAAATAATTTACCTTACCTTAATATAGAAAGAAGAAATACTTACTACATTGAATTCACCATAATATTTCTATTGACTGTTTAGTTTTATCAGTTCCTTATGCTAAATTACCTTGGGTTGCTGTTGCCCTCATTCTCCAAAGAGTTTCCTATTCGGATCTCAGCCCCATTGATACTTTCTGTGCAGCAGTCGCCTCGGCCAGTAATGACCACCTGATGGACTTTATATTTTTCTAGGAGGTCCACACGCCACCAAGGTGAGTCATGTTCGTTTGAGTGAGAACAGGAGCCATGAACACAGTTTGAGTTCCGGTTTCCATCAATAGCATTGGCAGCATATGAAAAGGTACCCCAATGCCCAGGATGCATCTGTGACTGGGTGGCGGTGCCTCGAAGAGCTACATTTTCAACTGTGAGTTAGAGAAAGAGAAGGAAGAAAAAACTGAAAAGTAAGAATACTCCGGGGAGAAAGACAATAGCAATTAAGAAATGTACGGGAACATCTCTTTTACTGGTGCAAAGTAAGGCTTCATCTTTATTTAAAGATAAGATGAATTTTGTGAGTGTCAAGAACGGATGATGTATGGACTCATAATTTGGAGAGGGAGCAATATCTTACATTAAAATCTTTCAAAACTTTAAAAAGTCATCTGAAGTAAAATAAACATTTGCTTTACATTTTGCACTGAAGTGCATATTTAATGCAAGTAATAGGAGTGTAGGACCCTCAAACAAATCTTCCACTCTGGAAGCTTTCATTCACTTCTCAAGACTTAAGGTGAAATCTTTCGAGGTAAGACCAATTTTTTCTGCCCTTCACCTTTTCTTTCTTTATTCTCTATCTTTACCAGATTTCTCAATGCCACAAACCTTCTGTCTTATTTCAGACAACTTAATTCACACCAATTCTCTACCTCTTCTCCTTCTAATCTAAAGTCATGTTTGGATTATTTTGCTACATCTAAGCATGTGAATACTAACAGAATTAAAGTATTTAGTCTAGAGCAAAGACTGCTACATAGGGACTAAATCCAGGTTTTCAAAATTCTTAAAAGACATTCATTAGAGTAATCCAGTGAATTCTAAATTATGAATCACTTAATCGAGCATAGTGATGCAAATTAAAATCTGCATTTAAGACTGAGAATGTTGTTCTGCCACTATACAGTGAAGTGCAGAGGAATTTTGGAAGGAAAGGACAATGAAATGTAAAATTAGCCAAAAAAATGAACAGGGATCAAAAATCAGTAATTCAAGCCTATTTTTTTGTTAGTACCAAAACGTTAACCAAAAAACAATCTTAGAGTGTTAGCTCTGAAAACGTATAGACACTCTCTCACTAATTATCCACAAACTTGGACGACAGGTAACCATCATAAATACTGTGGTGTCGATGACCACATTACTTCTAGGAACATGCCTCTAGTAACCCTTAAGTTATCATGTTTCTACGATCTCTCAATCTTGTAGATTCACTCTATACACTATCGGCAAGATCAGACCATATCTGACAGAGTATGCAGCACAAGCCCTGGTCCATGCTTTGGTCTTGTCACATCTGGACTACTGCAACTCCCTGCTGACAGCAATACCAGCATGTGCCACCAAGCCGCTGCAGATGATTCAAAATGCAGCGGCACAGCTGGTGTTCAACCAGACGAGGCTGGTTACAAATCTCTCCTCTTTTCAAATCACTACATTGGCTTCTTATAGAAGCAGATATTAAGGTCAAATCGTGGATGCTTGCCTACAAAATAGTCAATAGGCCAGCACCTATGTTAATGTAGACACTTTTGAGGTCCTTTGTTCCTTTCTCAGTCTCTCATATCTACTGATGAATGGCATCTGGTATTGCCACTTTTACGTAGAAGTCCAGATTCTTTTCATTTGTAGCCCACCACCATTCTGAATTCTCAATGTGCTTAAGAAACAGTTGAAGACTGTTTTGTTGGTGAATTTTCGTCTAACTGATATTATCTATTAGGTTATGTAACCTAAGACTGTAGTTATTTTGTATTTTTTTCTGAGCTTTTCACTTGAGGTGATCAATTTTGTAGCCTTGTCTAGTAATACTTGTTTCCAACCAGTTCCCAAGATTGATGTTTATTTGATTATAATTTACCTTTTTGTAAGTCGCGTAGGATAAAAGCATCTGCTAGGCAAATAAATGTAAACATAAAAACTCATGACGAAGAACAACTAAGTGCATTCAAAAGCAAAACTGTGAGAAAGCAGACCAGAGATTAGACAAAGAGTGTTTTGGGGCAATTAAAGTAGGATAACTATCAATTAAGTCCACATTTAGAGACAGTAAAGTGCATCCACGCAACCGTTAGAATGTATTTCCCGTGATTACCTTCACCACAGTAGTCTTGAGCCTGACACAGGAGCAGGAGTCCAGTCAGCAGAGCCAAGTGGGCCAGTACCATTCTGAAAAAAAAGACCCAAGAAAAGATGTCTTTACAAAATTATTGCCAGTTTAAGATATTTTTTGTGTGGTAACAATTTAATGAATCTGTTGCCCTGCTATTTATTTACTTTACTGTAATGTTTACACTGCAGTATTAACATTAATGGCAAAGTGATTGAGAAACCAAATGATAAGTACCATGATGGCAGAAAGAAAAATAAGAGCCACAACATTAGCTAAGCAGCAAGCACATCACTGAAGGCGATTATGTGACAAAGAACAAGAAAGAATAAGAAAATAAGATGGTGAAACACACAAACAAGAAAGAATCCTGAATATAAAATTGTATTTAGCAGCAACTTGGTGGCCATAAAGGAGGGCAATATGGTTGTGTGTTTACAGCAAAGTGATTGATAAACCAAATTATAACCATCACAGTAGCAGAAATAAAAAGAACAGCAGCAGCATCAGCTTAGTGTGAAGCACATTGCAGAAGGTGATTAAGTGATGAAAAACAAGAAAAAATAAGCAGACAAGATGCTGAAGCACACACACAACCAAGAAGTAGTCCTGAATATAGCTTCATACGTTCTGGAAACTAAAAAACATGTAGGGTGTGGCAACCTTGTACCCATCAAAGTTTATTGTAATAAAACCATGTTCCTTGATAATCTTCCAGGACTCTGTACATACGGGTTCAGAATTCATAATTGTTATAATATGCTTTGTTATTAACTTTAATGTCACTGTTCTCTGTGCCCACTGTTATGGACTCATTCATACAGGCAGACCAAGTATGGTACACAGGGGCACAGCATCTTCATTTAGAATTGCCGAGCCAAGCACAGGACTGGAGAGCCAAAGACAACTGGAGAATTGACTAGTCAGCCTAAAGACAGACTAGTATATTTCTGTCTTCTGTCAGCACACCATCCTCTTTCCTTGTTGGGAGAATGAGAACTGTATGTAGGCATTGTGCTATTCCTGTATTTTTGAAGGTGGGGTTTGAGTTGTTTGGATCCAAGAGAAGGAGCCTGCACATGGAGCAACCAGAATATAAGGATGGACCTACAGCCAACACTTTGAAGCTGCCGGGCGGAAGATTATGTCTTCTGTCCGGTGAAAATCCTTTCAGCGTGGCAAACGAAAGATGGCAGACTGCGTAGGTCAAGACACCCACATGCTTGAGAGTCTGCCATAAGCTTCCCGTTTGTGATATCCACGTGAAATCGTCAGTAAAGAGCTAAATTATCCTCTATACTTCTCGTGTAATCTTGTAACCGTCATATTGCATGCTGGGGGGGGGGGGGGGAATACCTTTTTTATTTATAATTTTTTAATTCAGGTTAATTAAAACGCAGCAATTGAAAAGAACACATTTCCAGAGAGCTAATGCCTCTTAAGGAAACAATAATAAAGTGTAAATTTTGTGTTTATTGGTCATCAAACATCAAACATAAATAAAAGACAGCAAAGTGACCAGTGGTCAAATGTTTACAGCAAAGAGATTGCAAAATCAAGTGATAACCACCACAATGGCAGAAAGGAAAAGAAGATCAGCGACATCTGCTGAACATCAAGCAAATTGCAAAAAGCAATTATATGATGACAAATGACACAGAATAACAAAAGAAGATAGTTAACCACAATGACAAGCAAGAAGATTGCTTTTAAATTCTTTTATTGATGTTCCTTTGAAGAACACTACTTAGCAAAGTGACATCGGCAATGTGATCAATATTATGCTGTATTTTTTGTGTTGAAGACAAAAGAATGTGTTGCCAAAGCAGAAATGGCTTCCTTCCCACACAGGAGCCACCAAAAGTAATAAATTACATTTTGACTTCTGTAGGTGCTGAAAGATGTGACTATTTAGAAAACAAAAGAAGTGTCAACAGCTCCTTATTTATAACTTGGTTTTTATTTGAATTTTATTTATGGGCAGTAGGTCTGTGTGTTTCACTAGAATGTAGATAAAGTAGAAATCTTTAAATGTCTAATATGTTTCCTAGCAGAAAACTAACAGATCAAGAAAACCTGAACATACCCTGTGTTATTGTATGCAGCAAGATTCTTTTTAAAATCAGGAACCAATTTGTATTTCACAAATCTGTTATCTATTTATGTATAGTTATGGAGCCCAAATAAATAAAGGTTTGTTCTGGAACCTTCATGTTAATAGTTCTTTTGGGAACCAAATACAGTTACCATATGGTATCACTATGAAGAAATACTCTTTAGCTTTGAGATTGTAGACTCTACTAATATATAATTTTCATTTTGCCTCTTGGCTCCGATTCCAGATTGCTGTGTTGCAGGTGCAGCATTGAAAATATGAAAAGGTTCAAGGAATGTGCAAAGTGCAGTTCAGGGTCATCCTGCACACTAGGTGGCATCAGAGAGTAAGAGAAATTCTTTGAGTAATAGCAAAGTAAGGCAATCCAGAGTCTATTCAGTCATCTTCAGTCTTAATATATTATTGATGCTCTGGGCATAATAACATGATAATACATAATAACATGAATGTCTTTATAAATCTTTTTATTTGATATGCAAATAAAGTAAACAGCAGATTTCTAAGATTTCAGGTGATGTAGAAACATGAAGTTTAAAGAATATGCAGCAGCAGAAAGAAATGAGAGGGTAATTAATTCTAGAGGAGCTACAGTGCATACTTGACTGTTAGTCAAAAGTGAAAAAGTTCTCTAAAAAAATCAGTAAGGAATGGTTCATACAGTACATCTGTGTAAATTATACTTTAATAATACTGAAGGAACACAATCCAGTACAGTGCAACAGATTGTTCTGTATAATATAGTCTCAAGTATATTATGTTATATAACTTTATTATGCACACAATTAAATGTAAATTGAAATGAACAGAAAATGAAATCAAATGAACAACTTAACTCATATTTAATTTGACACTAAAAACACATTGGATCAAATGAAGTAAACAACCCGCAGAGATAGACAGACTGGTACAGTGATGCTGTGTAGTAATGGCTCTGCGCACTTTCACCTTTACAGATCTATTGTGTTATTTGTGTTCATTTCTTATTCTTTATCATCAAGTATAAGTTCTACCAGACCAAGCCAATTGTCAGTTATTTTCACTTATAAATTTCTTTGACTGTATGCATGCTTGTGCTCATTTGTTTATGCCTCTGTGTGTATGAACATGTACATTTAAATACATTTTGAATATCAAAAATGAGGGCGGCACGGTGGCGCAGTGGGTAGCGCTGCTGCCTCGCAGTTGGGACACCTGGGGACCTGGGTTCGATTCCCGGGTCCTCCCTGCGTGGAGTTTGCATGTTCTCCCCGTGTCTGCGTGGGTTTCCTCCGGGCGCTCCGGTTTCCTCCCACAGTCCAAAGACATGCAGGTTAGGTGGATTGGCGATTCTAAATTGGCCCTAGTGTGTGCTTGGTGTGTGGGTGTGTTTGTGTGTGTCCTGCGGTGGGTTGGCACCCTGCCCAGGATTGGTTCCCTGCCTTGTGCCCTGTGTTGGCTGGGATTGGCTCCAGCAGACCCCCGTGACCCTGTGTTCGGATTCAGCGGGTTGGAAAATGGATGGATGGATATCAAAAATGAATTGTGCAAATCAGTAGGCCTGGTGCCATGATTAAGTGGAGCAGACTGCAAAATCCTTGTTAAATTAAACAAATCCCTCACTGGGCTACATGTTTTGGGCATGCACCAAATTAAGATCAAATCTTTGAATGCCTATCAGATACTGTAGCCTTGGTGTCACAATCACTCCTAATCCATTAACAGCTATGTTTGGTGGGCTCTCAGATGAGCTTAAAATAGAGAAAGACAAGCAAATTATAATTGCCTTTGCCTCACTACTAGCATGTAGACTTATCTTGCTTAACTGGAAGAATCCCACCCACCACTTTTAAGTCATTGGGTAACTGATATCCTATACTATTTGACATTTGAACAAAAATGAAATTCTCTCTCAGAGGATCTGTTCAAAACCTTTTTAAAATATGGTAGGATCTACTCAATAACATTTTAGAATGAGCTTCTATTTTGGAGGAGAAGGATACTCTTCCTTCCTGGCTGCTTTTAAAGACTGGCTTTTTTGGCTGGCAATACTCTCTTTATTTTGGGTGGGGATTGAATTTTGGTTTTGTTAAGTTTGATTTGACAGTATGAATTGCTATTTGCTTTTAATTAAAATCAATACAAAAAAAATTAAACAAATTCTATGGCAGTCATCGCTGCACATACAGTAGGTCAAATTGTTTTTGAAGAATATGGGGATGGACCAAACTGGACCAAAAACAATAGGCCTGAAGTCAAACAAAGAGCAACCATAATGACTCTTGTTTGAAGAAGAAAGGTCAGTTTTTTGGAGGTTATCATTGTACATAGGTCTGTACAGTCAAGGCAGATGTCTTGTAAACTGCTTGATCTATAATATTCTATCATTGCTGGGATGTAGTCATCCTGGCACTGTACACAACACATAAAAGATGTATCATTTTCTAACAGAAATTGTAGTTTTAAGAAATGAAAATCAATCTTCAGTTTCCACAGACACACCTATATATACAGTAGACATTATGATGAAATCGACTTTTCGCGAAATTTGAACGTCATACACTTCTAAAAACAAAAGGTACCAGAATGGTTCTTCAGAGCAATACCATAGGAAACCAATTTTGGTTTCCAAAAGGCCCATCCACATGAAGGTTCCTGAAAGAAACTTTATTTATTTAGATCTGCAACAGGCTCAATACTGTAAATAACTAGGAATAGACAGAGGTAAATGATTTATGAAATACCAATGGGTCATGATTTTAAAAGGACTCTTGCTGCATACAATATCAAAGGCTAAGTCTAAATTTTATTAATCTGTTTGTGTCCTGCTAGGTAGCTTACCATATATTAAAGATTTAATTTTTTTGTTTAGAATGTTTTTCAAAGCAGAATCGACCAATTTTATATACAAAGAACCCTTCCAACCATGAAATGGTGCTTTGTCAAGCAATGGTTCTATGAAGAATCACATAACCCAGTAAAGAAACATAAAGTGCCTTTAAATAAACTTTATTTTTAAGAGTGTAGAATCCAATTTTTGACTCCATCAACATTTTTCAATTTATATAGAAGTATAAAATCAACCATTTACATATAGATTTCTTCTTGGTGTTCTGTTTTTCTCCAATGGTCCAAAGACATGCAGGGTGGGTGTATTGGAGATAGTAATATTTTAATACTTTTAATTTTAATATTTCTTGCTGTTTTCTGTTTGTTTCTGAGCTTTTATACTAGTTACTAGTTAAGATTATATTTGATCTGGCTTCTGGCATGTCGCTGATACTAGCTAATAGAAATCAGATATCTGAATTTTAAATTGATTTTAAATTTAATGACAAATTCTGCAGTACACTCAAACCCTTTCCCCTTGGGATTAATAAAGTATCTATCTATCTATCTATCTATCTATCTATCTATCTATCTATCTATCTATCTATCTATCTATCTATCTATCTATCTATCTATCTATCTATCTATCTATCTATCTATCTATCTATCTATCTAACTAATCCAGGCACCAGCTTTCTTGACCTCACTTCAGGGCCCAATGGTTGCATATTTCTGCAACACCTGGAATGCAAACTGAAAAGGTAAAAGTGGGGTGTATTAAATACTCCTGTAATCAGACACCTAAGCAGCTCAGTTTCACTTTTGCACAGAAGTTGTTTGTCCAAAGACGGAGAAGGTGACATGCTGCAACAAAAGTAAAAACAAGGTGAAATGTTTTTAGAACTGCGCTACCATTCACTGTAATGGGCAGTCTTCAATCTTTGTCTTAGATAAGATGGATGAAATATCAAGTACATTTTAACCCAATGTGGTGTGGAAAAAGACAGGAGGCTTGGTCATCTATGTGAATGAGGAATGGTGTTAAAGGGAGCATATTACAGTTAAAACTATAGTTCGTAAGTCACACATTGAAAATTTGGCTGCTGGAATTTGTCTACATTATTTGCTCATGGAGATAAATTACATAATCTCTATTAATATTTATATGAATACATCTGCAAATGGGGAATCAGCAATGGAAATGATTCACTCTGTCAACAACAATTTAATGATGACTCATTCTGATCCTACAGTTATAATGTGGTGACTTCAATCATGTAACTTTTGAAGGAACAAGAACAATTTTTTCACTTGTTTGTGTCTTGTTCCAGCTGAACCTGCTCTATTCAAATATTAAATATGCTTTTAAGAGTACTGGAACTGTTGGTCAGATCTGACCACAATCTGATTAATCTTACTTCAGCTACAAGCCTGTTATTAGATGGCCAGATGACCAGGTGGAGTCAATCCTTGCTGCCTATGCTGCCCAAGTTTGTTGTATCATCTGTCACCTGTTCAGTCTGTCCCTAAGGCTCCAGAAAGTGCCTATGTAGTGGAAAACTTTTCATTTTCATACATGTTCATACTGTTCATGTTCCAACAAATGACTAAAAACCATTGGCACTTATTTCTTACATCATGAACAACTTTGAGAGGCTGGTCCTGGACTATATTGTGGTAGACCACCTGGACCCATTGCAGTTTGCCTATCGAACAAAGATTGGATTGGAGGATACAAAACTGGCAGCACTGTGAGGATTATATTTTTGATTTCTCCAATGCCTTCAATACCATGCAGCCATCTCGGTTAAGGGGTAAACTCAGAGATATGGATTATGTGTCAGACAGACCGCAGGTTGTGAGACTCAAAGAATGTGTCTCTGGTTTATATGTGAATAACACTTTAGTACCACGAAAGCAAAGTTCTGTCTCCCTTTCCCTTCACTTTGTACACCTTCAACTATAAATATAACACCAGGTCATGTCACTTGCAGAAAGTCTAAGATGATTGTGCACTTATGGGATGTATTGATAAGGGGATGAGATGGAGTATAGGAGTCAGGTGGAGAATTTTGTTTCTTGGTGTGGAATGAATTGTCTGGAAACTTAACATCCACATAACCAGGGAACTGGTTATTGACCTTTTCAGCACCAAATACCCTCTAAAGGATCTATTAGGATACTGCGTTCTTTTAATGTGATTCGAGATGTCCTTCACATCTTCTAGAATTCTGTGATGACCAGTGCAATTTTCTATGCTGTGGTGTGCTGGGCTGGTAACAGCACTTCAAGAGAGGCCCGCCGAATAAACAATCTAATTAAAAGGGCAGACTCAGTTATGGGACTCTGGACCACCTCAAGGTAGGAGCAAAGAGTTAAAACAAAACTGAATGCCACTGAGAGCAATGCTGCACATCCTCTCTCTAACACACTAATACTGAGGAACTTTCAGCTAAAGAATTATTCAGCAGAAATGCATCAGGAAATGCTTCTTTATACAATGTACTAACAGCAATATACCTGCATAATTCTTCACTGTGACTGCCAAGTAGATGTTTTCCATCCATCATCCAACCCACTATATCCTAACTACAGGGTCACAGGGCTCTTCTGGAGCCAATCCCAGCCAACACAGGGCGCAAGGCAGGAAACAAACCCCAGGCAGGCCACCAGCCCACCGCAGGGTGCGCACACACACACACACACCAAGTACACACACTAGGGACAATTTAGAATCGCCAATGTACCTAACCTGCATGTCTTTGGACTGTGGGAGGAAACCGGAGCACCCGGAGGAAACCCACGCAGACACGGGGAGAACATGCAAACTCCATGCAGGGAGGACCCGGGAAGCAAACCCAGGCCTCCTAACTGTGAGGCAGCAGCACTACCCACTGCGCCACCGTGCCGCCCCAGATGTTTTCTTTCTTTTTAATTTTCTTCCTTTTTAGTCATTTAGGTGTGTGTTCAGATTATAGTGTATTTTTATAAATATATTTTATCTATCTATTTAATTATATAAATAGCCAAATTTTTCCCATGGGGACAATCTATCTATCTATCTAATCATTATCACATTACACAGGATATTAGCAGATGTCTGGTTATAATTAAAGTTAAATATTTGACTTACTTTTTATTGAAAGGAGCCTAAATCTAACAAACAGAAACAGCGTAGAAAAGAAAACATGTTATACTCACGTTGATGTTTATTGTCTATTAAAAGTAGTTCATTCTCCGCTGCCAGTCAGAACAGATCTTCAGGAGAACGACAGAAGAGATGAAATGTTAAGTCTGAAGAGATCTTGTTTATAAAGCAGTTTTGAATCATGAAATTTGGAAAGCTGCCAAAGTTGTTGTCTTTAGTCCATCCATGACCTTGTTTACTTTAGATATTTAATTTGAAGGAGGTTTTATAAATATATGCTATCACTAGTGATAAGCAATTCCCAGAAATCCATGTATGCACAGTATAATAAAATTTATTGCTGTGAAATTCACAGCCACCATAAGGAATGAGACAAGTAATAGTGTTTAGTGACTGCAAGACAGATGTTCACTAGCAAAACTTAGAGAACAATTTATGAAAAATAGCTTCCTTCAAGTATTGGTAACTGTCAGTGCTCAAATTTTAAAGTCATAGTAGCTGTAGGTATGATTACTATTCTATTAGGATGTTTTAAAAAATAAACAAGGCAATTAAATTCATTTAGCAAAAACAATTAAATTTTGGAAAACTGCAGTGATCAGAATTAGGGAACTGTTACAACTGTTTTGCAAAAGAAGCCTGCAAATAAATTTTGTAATGCTTTTTGATGATGACAGCTTTTAAAATTTAGTAGGAAGTGCAGATGCCCTTGTTTTCAAAATGGAACATCTGTATCCACAGGACATGACCATTTGTTGCATTTCTCTGGCTTGATTTTGTTTCACTTCTTCTAGCTACTTCCACAATTTGGTAACTATAGCAAGTTTCTTTATCATAACTTTGTTGCCAATTAACTTCCAGAAATTCTCAGTCTGGTTCAGATTAGGACTCTGGGCTGGCCATTTTATCACTTTGATATTTTCCACTTCTAAATATCGCTTCACCCATTTTGCGATATGGCAAGGAGCATTTTCATGCTTAAAAATGTTCGGTTGATTGGATGATACTCGCAGGGATGAAATCGCAGGTTGGTGAAGGAGGTTCTGAAACACATTAGCATTTATCTTGCCATGTAGCTGTATGAGAGGTGCAATGCGACTCCTTCTGCAGAGAACATCTCCCACATCATGATGCTTCCTCCTCCAAACTTTGCTAACTTCTTCACACATTTTGGATTCAGTCTTTCCTCACTTCAACAACTGAACATGTTTACCTCCTGAACCAACTAAATTAAACTTGATTTTGTCACTGAAATGAACTTTGGACCAATTCTTCTTAGTCCTCACAACATGCTCCACAGCGAAGGCTAGACTAGCTTTTTCCTTCTTTTTGCTTATGAGAGGCTTGATCACTAGGGAGTGGGCTGTCAGTCCCAATTCTCTCAGACAACAAGACTCTGTATATTCAGACAGATTCTTGCTCTGTTCAGCACTGAATTGGTGAGCAATTCCAGCTGTGATGTTGAACCCCTCCCCTCCCCCCACTGAGAGCATCTGTATCACGTTGCTTTCTCGTACACTCGTGTTATGTTGGCAACCTGCCTGTTTTTGGGACTTGAATGACTTTGTTTCTTTGTACAGCTTCAGTATTCAAGAAATTACACAATTGAAATGATCAACTTCTCTTCCAATCATGGAGAGGGTCATTCCATCAGCCTTCATCTGAACAACCTGACGTCACAGCATTTCAGTAACCCTAGAGCAGCTCACCGTCATGCAAAGTGCCTATCAGTGTTGACTGGTATTTCAAGATATTGCCAGATTAGAACCAGCTGTTAACTAGTACAACTAGTACGTCTCTAATTTTGATTGCTGACCTTCTTCAGTTATTGTGTTTAAATCTTTTATTTTGTGATGTAGTTTTCACTGTTGAAATATGATTACAATATGCCTCTTCTATTCATGTTGAGATAACATTCTGATAAGTAGTGAATTTGTAAATTACAAAAGTGTAATTTGTTCTCTAATTTTGATCATTGCTGTAAATCAAAGTAAAGGGTCAATAACATGGGCAGAGTGTAAGGGATGACTGGGGTGATGCACTATGTTACCAAAATAAATCTTTGATAAAGGGTTCCTTTTTTCTTTTAAATGTTTTTTTAAGGCCACAACTAATGTGAATATGTTCATAATCGATGAATATGATAAATTAAGTCCATCTTGTCCTAAACAACTCTCTCTTGCATGTTACTTTATTTTAAAACAACAGAGAAACATTCTGAACAACTTCAAATATAGATTAGTTTACTGTTTCATATTTAGCTTAAGAGAGGCCAGTTTTATTTGAACGTTTTGCATACAATACATGTCAGATAGCCACTGCTGTCAGCAAACTGCAAAATTAAAATGGTTTCAATGTTCTGTCCACGTGCCCATGGCTTGTGCCTCAATATCCTGCCTGTACAACCAGTGATGCGGTGGTCTGAGCAAATCCTCACATACATGCCACTTTTAAAAGTTAAAATAAAAATATCTCTTTAATGAAATTAAAATGCTCTATCAAAACAGTTAACATAAACCCCAAAAGCACCCAAATGTTACACCATACATACATTGTTTAACTTGTTTAAAAAAAATAAGAAAGCGCTTATTTTGCCACGATTAAAAAATGCAGACAAACTAAAAAAAGTGTTCTGTCATTTATATAATGATAATATTTTAATGATACTTAATATCCAATGATAACATGATATTATCATAATAACATCCAGCCATCCATCCATTTTCCAACCCGCTGAATCCTAACTACAGGGTCACGGGGGTCTGCTGGAGCCAATCCCAGCCAACACAGGGCGCAAGGCAGGAACCAATCCCGGGTAGGGCGCCAACCCACCGCAGGACACACACAAACACACCCACACACCAAGCACACACTAGGGACAATTTAGAATCGCCAATCCACCTAACCTGCATGTCTGGACTGTGGGAGGAAACTGGAGCGCCTGGAGGAAACCCACGCAGACACGGGGAGAACATGCAAACTCCACGCAGGGAGGACCCGGGAAGCGAACCCAGGTCTCCTTACTGCGAAGTAGCAGCGCTACCACTGCGCCACCATGCCGCCTCTCATAACAACATCATATTATTATAATATTTTTAATGATATACTTGTGTACTCTATTGTAATTTCAAAGCTTTAAATATGGTAATGTAAATGAGATTTAGTTTATATGGTAAATTTATATTACAGACAATTTAGATGTTTGATGTAAATATGTAGCAGTAAGCTTATATTTATTTTTATGGTTTGTCTAATCCCCCTAAACAAATCAAATGTCAAGCTCCGCCCATTTGGTCAGTTCTACTTTCACCTAAGTTTGAAACACTAACCAAGTACTTGAAATCAAAAGCAACATTAGTTAGAAGTTGAAAACCAAATGTAATCATTTAAGAATTTGCTTGCCAATAAAATGAGGTTTTCCTTTTATCTATTCATAATCTTTGATGCTTTCAAGTAGAAATGTGCAGGAAGGGTGGCTGCTGTGGCTGAAGCTCCTGTCCTTAACCCTCTCATTAGCCATTCCTTTTCTCAGGAAGGTGACCCTTGTTTTTGTTGTAGGAAACTGAGAAAAAGCAGCAATAAGTAACAAGTCCTGTTAAAGCTTGGTGGGCTACTGTTTTTTATCTATAGCACACAAATATACTAATTTGCTATGAATGGTGTGAGTTCCCCCTCGGGGGATCAGAACAGAAGATGCCAGTACACAACCAATAACTGCCAGTACTGAATTTCCATAATGCTGCTATAGTACTATTTTAAAAATTTGGTAGTTTGATACTTTTCTAGTACCAGTATACCACACATCACTAAGAACTTCTAGGAACAGAATTAGTGTCCTGTATCATACTTTATATATCCTAATGTTGATGCATTTAACACACTTACCTTTCAAATGACTACACATAGACACACATTCCTCATAATCATTGTGTAATTGGCAAAGAGTACTTACTCTGTCATCTTGCACACTCTGAGCAGTTGCAAACTGACTGTTAAAACAGGTCTTGGGTGTTATCGCACCGTTGTTATTAGCCTGTGCAGTCTTGCTTTTCCAGGTTCCATGAAAGTAAAAACCCATCACCTTCACACATCACCACAGGTATAGTAGTATACAGATACTGCATTAGGTGCTAGAAACACCATTTCTCTTCATACGGCAATTGGGCAGTATACATTTCTCAAGACCAACACATAATAATGTAGAATTGAATTTTGTTTAATAAATCTCCCCATAGATAGATAGATAGATAGATAGATAGATAGATAGATAGATAGATAGATAGATAGATAGATAGATAGATAGATAGGACAAGTAAAGTACTATCTATTATATAGTGCCTTTCATAATCTATCTATCTATCTATCTATCTATCCTTTCTCATTAACATAAAAATAGTTGTTTATAATGAGAGAAACAGCAGTCTGTATATTGTGAAATTTAATGTGATACCTAAAGATGTATATTCAGCAAAGACAGTAAAATATGAAAATTTTCTAATAGTGTACAGTAGGTAGCTTAACAGATGTTTCTTGTTTTGATGATAAAGGTACAGAACATAAATGACAACCTACTACACACTATGCTTGGCTTGCGAGTAGCATTGTGGTTAATGCAGTTCCCTTACAGCTCCTAGGATCCACATTCAGCTCACTCTAGCTGTCATGTTAACCATATCTCCACATGAATGGTGCCCATTTTAGGACATTCTCTTTCCACCAACAATATGCCCGGCAGAGTTTTACTGCAGGGGTTAGGGAATTTTTGTTGGAGGATTGATGTCATTTTAGCAGATGTAGGAAGAAGGACAGAGTTTTGTCAGAGGAAGAATGACATTTTGTTGAAGGGAGTAGGATGTCCTAAAATGGACACCCGTACACATGGGTTTCTTCCTACAACCCAAAGGTTAACTGGTGACTCAAAATTGACCTGGTATGTGAAGCAATTTTGAGAATCACTTCTGTCAGGTACTAAATTAATTCCAATGAAAATATGCAGTAATTTGCATATTTTTATTTCAATGGAGCTCAACAAGTGAGATAAAAGAAAGAAACAATGCCTTGTACACTCAGCAATGATAACACAAAAAGTGAGATATTAATGACTGGCCAAGCCTAAAGTCTAAATGTTCAGTATAACGAAGGTCAGTGGTTAGTGAAGACAAAATAAAATGAGATGATCCCCAGCACTGAAATATTTTTTTCTCTAACTATACTGTATTTCACTACTTTAGATTTTTTAACTTAATTATTTTTTGATAACAGTTTTTTTTTTTTTTTTACTATTTTAGACTCAACAAATATGTGCATGCCATCATGTTTCTGCCTTAGCTGTAAAAATTGCACTACAATTATTTTAAAGTGAACCTGGAGATGAACAAAATAGAAATTTTGGTCAGATGGGAAAAACAGATCAAAACCGAAAGAGAAATGCACCATCATTATCCTGGCCAAATCACAAAACCAAAGAGTTCGAAAGAAAAGAAAAGATCTAAAGCCCTGAGTCAAACAAAAGGTGAATTTCACCATGCATACATTTTTCTTAGCAATCAAGAATCAGGGACATCTTCTGAACAGCAATGTCAACTTAAATACTGTCGAACCCATGACATCAGGTGATGTGATTCCCAAGGTCATGCTCCCAGCATTGGGGCATTGTGCTACAGCAAGAATTCTGAAAATGGCAGTAGTCATTAAAATAACACAAGACCGCCATAAAAATGAATAGGCCCACAATAAAATGTATTAAGTTCTCACAAAATTACAAAGTAATGATGTACAAATACTTTTATCTGAAAATTGATTGATGGAATAGCAAGTCTGCAAGATAAACTCAGGTAAGCAGGTACATTCAAATATTTATGGAACTGTGTAAAAGACCAGGCCCCAGGCACAGACAGACAGACACCGTATGTCTTAAAAACACGCTTCTTTATTTTATCTTCAGCCGTGGGGCACGCCTTCCCCGTGTCCCACTGGCCCAACACAGTCCCACAAGCACTTAAATTGCACTTAAATTACACACAACTAACCGCACTTCTTCTCAGCACCACCACTCCTCCTCAGGCTTCGTTCTCCTTCCTCCCAACTCTGGCTCTCTCTCGAGTGGTGGTGGTTGGCCTTTTTATACCCCACCCGGTTGTAGTCCAGGTGCTTGGTCACCTGGGCCTAATTGCATTTCCGAATGGGGCTGAGGAATTGACCAGCCAGGCTGGTAAGTCCACGCAGCTCCCCCTGGCGGCCATCTGAGCCCCCAACCAGGCTGTGGAGGACTCCATCTCCCATGGAGCCATGCGCTGGGCTGGGGAATCATTGGCTGCCAGGGAGGCTGCCACCAAGCGTCCCGGGGGAGGTATTGAACAGTCCATGGCTGCTCCCCCGGAACAGATGTAGCAGAGGCGTCCCTGCCGGGCATGGGACCCGGCTGTCCTTTACAACTGTTTTAGGACTTACTGAAAAGTACTGAGCAGCTGTTTTATTGCTAATTTATTGAACTATTGCAACTCATTTTAAGTTTCTAAAGAAAGTGCTACATTTAATGATAGGCACTCTGAGTTTATGAAAACAGTTTAAATTGATCTTTACACTCTGAAATATGAAACTTTAATGTCATTAAATGTTCAGCAATAAAATATTTATCAGTCTATATGATAGAATTAAAAAAATGTGACCAGGAATAACAGTTTAACTTATCTCAACATGCATTGTGAATTATGGGACTGATATACACAGGGGTGTATTGTTCTGTCCAATCAATTCAGTTTGTCACAGGTGAACTATAATCAAGTTCTAGACACATCTCAAGGATAATTAAAACAAAAATATGTTGCACTTGACCACAATTTTGGAGTTTCACAGCAAAGGGTCTGAATACTTATAGAAATAGGAGATTTCAGTTTTAGGGTTTTAATAAATTTGCAAACCTTTCTGAAGACATGTTTTCACTTTGTTATTGAATGTAGATTGTTGAGCAAAAGTGGCAAATGTATCCAGTTAAAATGAAATATGTAACAGAAGAAAGTAAAGGAGTCCAAACACTTTCTGAAACCACAGTGGATAGTATTTTTTAAAAATATATTTTACTTGTAATTCCCATCTCTACGCAACCCCATACAGGATAGGTGGATTTGGAAATCGATGGATGGATGTCTTTACATTTTGTAAGTGAAAGGCAAAACTGATCAATTGACTGATTACCATTGGTCAATTTCTTTTGTTATCCTACCCTGATTCTACAATACAGTAATCCCTCCTCCATCGCGGGGGTTGCGTTCCAGAGCCACCCGCGAAATAAGAAAATCCGCGAAGTAGAAACTATATGTTTATATGGTTATTTTTATATTGTCATGCTTGGGTCACAGATTTGCGCAGAAAACACAGGAGGTTGTAGAGAGACAGGAACATTATTCAAACACTGCAAACAAACATTTGTCTCTTTTTCAAAAGTTTAAACTGTGCTCCATGACAAGACAGAGATGACAGTTCCGTCTCACAATTAAAAGAATGCAAACATATCTTCCTCTTCAAAGGAGTGCGTGTCAGGAGCAGATCATGTTACAGAGATAGAGAGAGACAAAAGCAAACAAATCAATAGGGCTGTTTTCCTTTTAAGTATGCGAAGAACCGCGGCACAAAGCTGTTGAAGGCGGCAGCTCACACCCCCTCCGTCAGAAGCAGGGAGAGAGAGAGAGAGAGAGAGAGAGAGAGAGAGAGAGAGAGAGAGAGAGAGTTTGTTTTTCAATCAAAAATCAATACGTGCCCTTCGAGCTTTTAAGTATGCGAAGCACCCTGCAGCATGTCGTTTCAGGAAGCAGCTGCACAAAAGATAGCAACGTGAAGATAATCTTTCAGCATTTTTAGACGAGCGTCCGTATCGTCTAGGTGTGCGAACAGCCCCCCTGCTCACACCCCCTACGTCAGGATCAGAGAAACTCGGCGCAAGAGAGGGAGAAAAGTAAGCTGGGTAGCTTCTCAGCCATTTGCCAATAGCGTCCCTTGTATGAAATCAAGTGGGCAAACCAACTGAGGAAGCATGTACCAGAAATTAAAAGACCCATTGTCTGCAGAAACCTGCGAAGCAGCGAAAAATCCGCGATATATATTTAAATATGCTTACATATAAAATCCGCGATGGAGTGAAGCCGCAAAAGGCAAAGCGCGATATAGCGAGGGATTACTGTACTCTGTTTCTTTAAACCCTAAATTGGTATAAGCATGCTAAGAAAGAAGCAGTGGACGTTGAGAAGCGACAGATGAGGAGACAGCTGCTGGTTTAGTAATTGTTTTATTGAGTGTAACTGTAGCCTATTTAATTAAACAAAAAAGATAAAAAAGATAAAGGGCATGGTAGAAACAGAGGAGACTCCCTGGATCAATATTTATTTAATAGTATATGATACAATGTAAATTCTCCCATTTTGTGGAATTACTTTACATTACTTCTTATTGAGGATATAAAAATGCCATAAAACAGCTGTTTAGGGGAGTAGAATTATTTATGATTAAAATGCTAGCTGTTCTTTCCCCTTAGTTAGGCTAAGAATGAAGCCTACTGTATATCTCTGCCTTAAATATTCAAATTCACTAAGGAACTTTTCAAATTTGTTACAACCTGCAGTGTTCCCTTCAGTAAGCATATTGCCAGTTGTGTGAGACAAAATGGCATTGCCCTCTTTCCTTTGCCATGGCATATGAGACTGTGCTTCTGCACAAACAATACAAACAAATATTGCAATTAAAATGATCTTCCCTATTTGTCAAGATATTTCTGACAGCCCCCCATGCACTACCAAATATAGAAAGGTAATTCAGCCATTAAGATAGTTTTGGCCCTTATGAAACCATTTATTGACTAACACCTTATCAAACTGCTACTTTCAAAACCTATCCATTGACCTAAGTTTAGTTTCAGACTTGAAATGTTTTGTAATTGCATTATTAGTATATTCAAGTTCAAAAGCAACAAGATACCAGCCCTGCAGACTTTGATCCCATAGACCCCACCTGTTTTGAGTCCTCCCATATCCCATCTCACTACTGCTTTATAAAGGGAATTCTCCCACATCGTGTGCCTTGTGTCGTTTATTTTTTCCTTTCTCAGGAGGGACTGCTGAGGCTGGCAGCATTGCTTAAGTTGCTTAGCAATCATCTACAGTATGTGAGTACACTGTGTATTCTTATGTCTTTGCTTTAATGAGAATGTAGCAGATCTTAGATTTCCATTGCCTTCCAGAATACTGGAGGTGTTTTTTTTATTTCCTTTTTTACTACAATAATCCATGCATATTAAGTCATGCTGATAAAATATGTCCAGCATTATATGACAAGAAGGACAATGCAGAAATGAGGGTCAATCCTTTGCTCAGTTAAAGCTGGGATAGTTGCATCAATTATTGAGACTCATTGCCAGAACCCACTTGTAAAAATGCCTGGGTCACCCCTTCCATTCCCAGCAACAGCATCTTGCATACAGTTCATAAACTGTCACGAATATTGGAAGGCTTAAATACATAACACAGGGACTCCAATGTGCACACAATGGTGGCCAGTTAACCTTAGCCTTAGGTCAAGTGCTGTGTATTTTGTATAGCTATATAAGGCCCTCTATCCACACACTGACATAGGGAAAATACAAAATGTCTTTATATTACTGTTATTTCATTAATTATTATTATTATTAATAATAATAATAATATTATTATTATTCTTTTGGCTGCTCCTGTTAGGGGATGCCACAGCAGATCATCTTCTTCCATACCTTTCTGTCCTCTGCATCTTGTTCTGTTATTATTATTGTTATTATTGCTACTGCTACTACTACTACTATACATGTGCATAGTTCTGGCTTGAGACCTTATGTACAAGTTTGCACTTAGTTATTGTTTGCATTATGTTTTAATGTTCTATTGTATATTATAGCTGCTGAAGAAAGTTAATTTTCTGCTGTGGATCAATAAAGTAATATCTATCTATCTATCTATCTATCTATCTATCTATCTATCTATCTATCTATCTATCTATCTATCTATCTATCTATCTGTACTGTAGTACAAACATGGTCCAAAAGTAACTGATGAATGTCAAACACCTAATACTACAAAAAAAAGATAAAATGTTAATAGATTTGTACAACAGCTATTATGTTACATTTTTTTTTCTTCAGAATGGCTCTGGCTCCTCTAATCCTCTTGGCTGGACTTGCGCTCCTCGGCCATGCTCATAAAGACTGCCTTCAAGGTAACAAGACATGAACTGCATCCACTGTTAGACTGTTATAGCACCTCTTTTACTAACATGGTCAGCACCGGTTCTGTGCCGTGTCTTGTAGTAGCAGTGCTTACATAAACGACATGAAAAATTAATTTATTTGCATTGTGAGTTTCACTTTATCCTCAAAAGCCTCAATTCAATTGAGTACAAAAATATCTAGAGGTGAACAATGTTGAAAGTTTCAGGGCTTTTTACACCGTTCATCAGAAAAATACTCAGGATTAATGTGTGTTGGCATCTTTGCAAAGTAACTGTACCTGAAATGTTTGACAACTTTTCATTGTTGTTTGAATGTCTTTATTACAGCTAGGTTCACTTATTAAAAAAAAAAAAACTCCATCCAGTCAGTTATCCGTTTCCAAACCTGCTTAATCTGGTAGCCTGCTTAGATTCAGATGGGTCATAGCCTAGCTTGTCAGAGCAAAGGTTCAATCGGCAATAGCAAAGGACAGTTAATTGAAAGCCAAGGAAAACAAGTACAGAAAAAGCATCAGATATTTGGCTCGTACAGAACAGCAGATTTTAAAACCATGAGGTTATTAACTCAGTTTTCATCCATGACCCCCGGTGAGTCACTTTATTTGGCTATTTTCTAATTGCAGACAAAATACAGCAACAATGTTTAATTTAAAACAAAAACATACATAGGGCCAAGAAAAGTATTTGTCCCCTTCCCGATTTCTTTTTTTTTTAATTGCTGAGTTTTGACATTGAGCTAGTTTGGCATCCACAATAACTTTGTCTTTGTTCATTCAATAAATGACAATACATCATTCAAGAAATGATATAAGTAAAAATAACATTATTTTTTCATTGTGAGAAAAATAGGAAGGAGACAAAATTTATTCACATCACTGTATATGGTAAATTCTGTAGACTAGATTATTGTTATTCAGAGCGGCCAAAAAATGTTATAATGCAGTATATACAAGTAGGTGGTTCAGTGATTTGCACTGTTTCTTCACTTCCTCACAGTCCTTGACAGCAACAGCAATTTTCAGAAAGGGATCCTAAAATTAACTAACTGCTCACTGTCTCAATCTGTGCTTCACTTTCTCTCTCTTTCTTCCAGCTAAAAATGTTGCCCTGCGAGGTAGGGCAACCCTATCCCAACTGCACCCAGGGGTATTGGGAGCCATGTCTACAGCAGTCAATGCCATTGATGGAAACCGTGACTCTAACTATCATCACGGCTCCTGTGCTTGCACAAATGTTCACAACACTCCCTGGTGGCGTGTAGACCTGTTAGCAAATCATAAAATCAACATGGTGGTTATCACCAACCGAGGTGACTGCTGTCCTGAACAGATCAATGAAGCGGAGATCCGCATTGGTAACTCCCTGGAGAATGAAGGCAACAACAACCCCAGGTAACTGTGAATTACTGGATATCTGAACACCAGAAAGCCATTGGTTAAATTCCCCATCATTTGGTGATTATAACATTTTTCTATATCTGAAACTCTGCCCAAAGGAGGTTCTCTGTCTACTGTGTAGGCATTAAGCTTTTATGTACAGGACAGGAGGGGGTTAAAGATGTTCCAGATTAAACCATCCAAAATACTTTGAGACATCATAGTTTCCACACACACACAGATCTTTTCTAATCTTTCTTCACACACTTTGCTGTGTGTGTCTGGGTAGAAAGTTATCTGGCTAGTGACAAGCAAGAAGAACCAAAAACTTGACAGGGTGTCTCCAGCAGGTGGCACATACTCCCTGGGAAAGCGTTCTTTTGAAATTGTAGTCATACTTCAGACATTATATCCCTCCCAATAGCCACAGTTGAGATATTAAGAGAAGAAAATGGTATAAAAGTAAGGATATATTTAACTTTTAGCATTCAAATGTTGTGTTAACCTCTAATAACAAAACACTGAGGAAGCCTACAGGACAGTACAATTGCATTATGATATTTCAGTGGGATCTTCAACAATTGCCTGCCCATTTTCAGAGAAGTTGCAAGGCATGGTCATTTGAGGTGCAAAATTAAAACTGCATTACCTCTGCAAACAGGTTCAGAGGATGGAAAGGAAGGCATTTTGTTAATATTTGGCTCTGCTTACAGCGATTCTGTGCTTACAGTCTGCTTATCAGTGATTCAATGGAAATGGCTGGTTTGTGGTGTGATGGGAGACCACAACAAAATCTGTTTTCATTTCATTCAAAAATGGTGCTCTTTACTTTCATTCAATTTTGTATTCACATTATTGTTCATGCAATTTAAAGAACAGACTTTCAAGAATTTCATTGTACAGCACCAACACCAAAAAACTACACATTATTCCAAAACAGCTGAATGGTTGTTCATGAAATTTTACATTTATTTTACAGTTTACACAACTTAATTTCTATAGTTTATGAAGTTTAAAATGTTCATCATGAATAGGGGTTCAATAGAGAGAACAATACAGTTTATATAACCTTTCAATGATTTATCCAATTTATTCATGTGAGATGATGCTTCTGTTTGCAAAACAACAATAAACCAGGAAGTAGAAAGGGAGCAACTGAGGATGGCATTACTAACTACTGTATACTGTTTTTTTGATGGTAGATTTTTACTCAAGACCATTTTATGATGAGGCACTTATAATTTTATGATTTGAGTTATCTTTATAACATTACTGAATACCTCTTCAGGTGCTGTCTCCTGTAATAATATGCAGCAATGTCTGTGACTCCCAAAATCCCTCCTGCTCAACTTTGTAGATGCATTTTGCAGTCCATGGATTCAATTACGCAACAAGCCATTGTTTATTAATGTATGATTTAACACTTCTTCATAAAACCACACTAGACTAAGAAACACAAAGAAGTAGCATTAACTGTTCCAACCTAGCAAGGAGTTACCTCATTTATGGAACCCAATTATACACAAAAAAAAAACAAATTCTCAACTCATAAGAGCAGTGAAATTAGTAGAGAGGTAGTGTAGATGACAGATAGTCCGCTAGGAGCTTAGCCAGCAATGACAAAAGGGTCAACATTTAAAAAACACATAAATATTATATATCCACTATGCAAATAATAAATTAATAAAATATCTATCTATCTCTAAATACACACTTTGGCAAGGTTTTGCAATGGATGTGGATGTGAACCAGCAATAATTTAATATTAGATACAACTCAGTGGTTCTGAGGCTAGGGATCTGTGCTGGCAATCGGAAGGTTGCCAATTCGAATCCTTTAAATGCCAAAAGTGACTCTACTCCATTGGGCCCTTGAGCAAGGCCCTTAACCTGCAATTACACCTCCTGGGTATGACATTAATCTGCATCCAGCCCGGCAAGCAGGCCCTCCAACTTACAGGAAAACTTGGGGGTTGGTGGCAGGATTGGCAATCTAGTCACCATAAAACTCCTAACCTGTTGCACTCGGGTCCCAATCTGGATGGTTTGTCGTGTGGTGGGTGCAGCAATGCGCTGTATCTGCACATGGTCCCAACCCCTCTCTCTCTAGTAATTCTGGTAAGAAAGCCAAGTATGACATATGGATAGAAATAGAAAGTACTCCAATATTTATCTGGTAGACACCACAGACACTGAGATCTGGAGCTTGACAGCAGACACTCCAAAGTTAAAAGCAAGATAATAAAGAATCAGATCTATCTGAACCAGAAAGAATGATCTGCATTTTGGTGAATGCATATTTGGACACTAGGGGGACATTCATGATATGATGGGACTTGACTAAATTGTCAGGAGTGAACTTTTTATCTTTTTATTTCAGATGTGCAACTATCACTTCCATTCCATTGGGGGTTTCAACAAGCTATAATTGCCAAGGGATGGAAGGGCGCTATGTCAACGTGGTCATTCCTGGAAAAACCCAGCACTTAACGCTCTGTGAGGTGGAAGTCTATGGTGTTCCAATAGATCAGTACTGTTAGCTGGAAAAGCTAAGAAAATTATATTTAATGCAGAATATTGTTCACGAGTTCAAAATATGTTTATAAACTGGAAGCAGACACAAAGATCACTGGGCCAGTCCTGAATATGCCTCCAATACTAATTGTTTTTCATTGTATTCTCTCCTCTCATTTATTTTTCTGATTTTAATGACTTCTGTAGACCAATAAGCAGAAACGTAAAATTTAAGTTAAATCCCATTGACATGCAGTAAATTTAGTATACTATTATTGGTATTATTTGACACAACTGAATAAAATGACTTTTGAGATTAGTCTTTTAGACTTTTGTATGGTATTGACACACAGATTTGCATTCTGAAAATTGGTACCTGCTCCCAATTGTAAAATGATGTTATTATTGCCCTTTACAGTGGTAGTTATTTGTATATTAACCTCTTTCATGTCTTAATATTCATTCATCCTCAAGTAGGTTATTTTCAGGTAATAAGATAGTATAGTATAATGATTGAATTGTGATTTTACAGGTTTAAACTCAACATTAGATGTTTACAGAACTTACTAAATGGGAAAACTCTCCATTTGCTAGATACTGTTATAGCAACATACGATTTTTTGGATGTTCATTACAGGCAACCCCAAATAGCAGACCATATTTCTTTTTACTCAATAGGTGTTGCTATTTTACTTAATTTGTATGGGAAATTCTTGAAAGTTGTTTATCAGAAGATGGCCCATGAACAGTGTGTTTTGAAATGTATTAATTTAATTTTCACTTTGGCCACATGTTCACAGCTCAGTCTAAGGCAGTACTAACATTTATTTTCTAAATTACAGCTTTTACAAAAGAAGGATAAAGATGCTTTTTTAATTATTAAAGGTTTTAGTAATTTCATTGTGTAAACTCAATGGAAAGAAATTATATATATTGTTGTTTTTCTAAACATTTTTATCAATCTTTTTCTATCAAAATATACTTCTACCGCAATATTTAAATCCACTATGTTTTTATGTGGCCATTTTATTCCTTTTGATGTCTGACATTTTATGTACTCAAACAAAGTCATACTTACAATAATAAGTTGTTAAAGTTTGATTTCTTGGATATTTTAGAACACCGATTTGAGCAGATTGCTTGTGGGCCACTTTTACTTTTCATGGGGAGGCTGGAGCAACAATGAGTGACTGCCTATGCAGAGTTAAAACACACACATGTTAGAGACCCAATTTAACATCACCAATTCACCTAATCTGCATGTCTTTAGACTTTGAGAGAAAAGCAGAGTACCCTGAAGGAAGCCATGTGGACATAAGGAGAACATGCAATCTCTTTTCTGGGAACACCTGAGACATGAATCCTGGTCTCCTTGTTGATAGATAGATAGATAGATAGATAGATAGATAGATAGATAGATAGATAGATAGATAGATAGATAGATAGATAGATAGATAGATAGATAGATAGATAGATAGATAGATAGATAGATAGATAGATAGATAGATACTTTATTAATCCAAATGGGAAATTCACATTCTCCAGCAGCAGCATACTGATACAATAAATAATATTAAATTAAAGAATGATAATAATGCAGGTGAAAAACAAACAATAACTTTGTATAATGTTAAATGTTAACGTTTACCCCCCCGGGTGGAATTGAAGAGTCGCATAGTTTGGGGGAGGAACGATCTCCTCAGTCTGTCAGTGGCAAGGCAACAGCACTTTCACTCTGCTCCCATTTTATATATAGTCAAAATAAAAGTTCTTGCAAACTTAAAATAATTCAGACAATATTGTTTTGAGTGTGATTTATTTTATTTGACGGAGCCTCTGATTCTGGAAAGCTCTTATGTTCCTTTGTCACATTACTCTGAATGTCAGAAAAATTCTGAAAATCTATGTCTTTTCATGGCAGTTTTTATTTTTGGGACAGTCAGAATCCACAAGTCAGGTAAGGCTAAGGTTTGAAGGTGACCCCTGACTCTGATGACTCATCTATTCTGCATGTGATAAATGCTCCCTGAGAAATGGCTCTTTTATAGTACTCATACCTGCAGCCAACATACCACATACTTTTACTCACCACACATACATTACTGACTGATCTGCACCAGCCAAAATCCTTTGAGACCAGGCATGGCTAATCACCTACCGACTGTAATATCACCCCTATGGTGAAGTATGGTGGTGGTAGCATCATTCAGTGGGGTCACTGCTCAGCAGCCAGGACAGGGGGACTAGTTAGAATTTAGGAACGGATGAATGCAGTCAAATGCAGAGAGCCCCTTGAAGAAAAACCTGCTCCAGAGTGCATTCAGTTTCAGACTGGGGCAACGGTTCACATTTCAGCATGACAATGATCTGAAGCAAACAGCTAATATGACACTGGAGTGT
Organism: Erpetoichthys calabaricus; assembly: GCF_900747795.2. Classification (NCBI taxonomy): domain Eukaryota; kingdom Metazoa; phylum Chordata; class Cladistia; order Polypteriformes; family Polypteridae; genus Erpetoichthys; species Erpetoichthys calabaricus. The sequence continues at coordinate 101,508,140 of NC_041406.2, forward strand.
CTTAGGGACAAGTTTCTGACTGTCATTGAGTGGCCAAACCAAAGCCCAGACCTAAACACTATAGAACATCTGTGGAGAGACCTAAAGATGGCAGTTTACAGACACTTCCCATCCAATCAAATGGAACATGAGAGGATCTGCCAGGAAAAATGGGACAAACCGCCCAAATCCAGGTTTGCAAAGCTTGTAGAGAGAATTCCTCAAGAAGACACAAAGCTGGAATTTCTGCCAAAGAGGCTCTTCCAAAGTATTGAATTAAGGGTCTGAATACTTCTATGAATAAGTGATTTCAGTTTTTGCTTTTTAATTAATTTGCAAACTGTTCTGAAAACATGTTTTCAATTTGTTGCTATGGGTTATTGAGTGTAGATTTATGGGCAAAAATTATAAATTTACCCATTTCAAAGTGAAATCTGCAATACAATAACATCTGCAGAAAGTGAAAGGGATTGAATACTTTTTCTGATCTACTGTATAAATTCTAAAAGTGAAACAAAACATTTATTTGAAATTTGTATACTATTGCAAAGGATTATTTAAAAAAAAACAGCTTTCAAAAGGCATGAGCATCCACAACAAGAAAATACATTACAGTCTGTTTGTTTGCTAAGCACTGAAGGAAGAATCCAATACTGCTGAACTATTATCATGAATTGTCCGAAATTAACCAAAGATAAACAGTGCATTGTAAAGACATGCATTTGGAATCCATAAAAGGAGGTGAATTGATTATATGTCTCAACTGAGCCTTTAGCAAGCATTTAAAATTTTGATTAATTAAATATTTGTCATCGTTATCATATTTGAACAAAATGTAACCTGTGTGCCAGGGTAACTTATCATGTGAGACTCCCAGAGTTACACCTAATGGTAAATAAACTGTGGTAAATAAAAGTAAAATCTCGACACTATTCATAACCACAATGGTTGTCACTGCCTTTAGTGGCTTCACACAACTTCTCACACTCTGTCAGGTTACATGGCCATCATGAGTGAACAGCCTTAGTCAAGTCCAGCCACACAATCTCAGTTGGGTTGAGATCTGGACTCTGGCACGGCCATTCCGGGACATTAATATTGATGTTTTTAAGCCATTCTTGTGTAGTTGTGGCTTTATGCTTGTAGTTGTTGTCTTTCTGCAATAAATCTTCAGGCAAGGTGCAGGTTTCTTACAGACTGCATTGCATTTTCTTTCAGGATTTTCCCACAACCATTTTGCCTTCACAAGTCTTCCAGGACCTGCTTCAGAAAAGTATCCCCAGAGCATGATGGTACTATCATCATGCTTCATGGTAGGAATGTTGTGATTTTGATAATGTGCAGTGTTCAAACATTTAGTCTGATGGCAAACAGCTCAGTTTTGACCACAGAACCTTCTTTCATTTGACTTCAGAGGCTCCTATGTGCTCTTACGCTCTCCTGTCTTCTTCTTGCTGATCAGTAAGTTTTTGTGGACAGTCTGATCTAAGCAGATTTACAGCTCTACCATACTCTTTCCCTTTCTTAATGAATAATTTAACTGGACTCCTAGGGGATTCAGTGACTTGGATATTTTTTTTGTCTCCGTTGCCTGACTTGTGTCTTTCAATCCCCTTTTCAATGAGTTTCTTGGAGTGATCTTTTGCCTTTATTATGTTACTGGCTCAGCACAAGTTGGACTTTATATTACAATCAACTGAAACAACGTAGTCCAACAAAGACTACGGCTCTCACAAAGGGGGCTTTTTATATCCCGAGAGATAGAAAGGACTCACAAGTAGCACCTCATCATGTTTAATTATGACCGTTAAAAGACTGCCACCTTTGTAATTAATTTGTCATTGGTATAAAGATGGAGCTTCCAAAGCACAGAGGTTTAAATACCCATGCAAACATTAACTTTGGAGTTCTTCTTCAGTTAAATGTCTACAGAAAATGATTTATTTTGACTTTGGAAATGTTTTGTCACAGCATAAGAAAAATTACTGAATGAATAAATATGCGTACAAATCTTTTGTTTTGTAGAAAATTATGATGACTTCCAAGGGGATTGAAAAATTTTGCATGCCACTGTATGTTTGTGAAAGGGCTTGGTGGTCATTATTTTTAACATCTGAAATGATCACGGGACTGAAGTTAGGTACACATTCAGCAGGCTTTTTATTCACTCCTAGATACTGTACATATACGTATGCATGCAGACAACTACTTATTCACAAACCAGTTTCTTCTTCAATGTTAATAGCAAGGCAAAATATTGTACAGCATGTACATTAATTGGAAAACTGATGCATTATTTGAAACAATAAATATTCCAGATTTTGGAATTGAACGGGTTGAAAATGTTAAACTCAACTTTAACAAAGTAATCTGTCCTGGACAAGTTTATATTGTGTGAAATAATATACACGTTGTAGATGTGCAAGCATTGGGGCATTGTGGTTACGGTTTTGCCCTATTAATTCTGCATTTGTCGGTTCAAGCCCTGATACTGACACTGTGTGACCATGAGCAAGTTACTTCACCTGTCTGTGCGGCACGGTGCGGGATTGCGGGGCATAAAAAATGTAACCATCCATCCATCCATCCATCCATCCTCTTCCGCTTATCCGAGGTCGGGTTGCAGGGGCAGCAGCATGAGCAGAGATGCCCAGACTTCCCTCTCCCCGGCCACTTCTTCTAGCTGTTCCAGGGGAATCCCAAGGCATTCCTAGGCCAGTCGAGAGACATAGTCCCTCCAGCGTGTCCTGGGTCTTCCCCGGGGCCTCTTCCCGGTTAGACGTGCCCGGAACACCTCACCAGGGAGGCGTCCAGGAGGCACCCTGATCAGATGCCCGAGCCACCTCATCTGACTCCTCTCAATGTGGAGGAGCAGCGGCTCTATTCTGAGCCCCTCCCAGATGACTGAGCTTCTCACCCTATCTTTAAGGGAAAGCCCAGACACCCTGCGGAGGAAACTCATTTCAGCTGCTTGTATTCGCGATCTCGTGCTTTTGGTCACTACCCATAGCTCATGACCATAGGTGAGGGTAGGAACATAGATCGACTTGTAAATTGAGAGCTTGCCTTGCAGCTCAGCTCCTTTTTCACCACGACAGACCGATGCAGAGCCTTCATCACTGCAGATGCCGCACCATTCCACCTGTCGATTTCATGCTCCATTCTTCCCTCACTCGTGAACAAGATCCCGAGATATTTGAACTCCTCCACTTGGGGCAGGATCTCACTCCCAACCCTGAGAGGGCACTCCACCCTTTTCCAGCTAAGGATCATGGTCTCGGATTTGGAGTTGCTGATTCCCATCCCAGCCGCTTCACACTCAGCTGCGAACCGATCCAGAGAGAGCTGAAGATCACAGCCTGATGAAGCAAACAGGACAACGTCATCTGCAAAAAGCAGTGACCCAATCCTGAGTCCACCAAACCGGACCCCCCTCAACGCCCTGGCTGCGCCTAGAACTTCTGTCCATAAAAGTTATGAACAGAATCGGTGACAAAGGGCAGCCCTGGTGGAGTCCAACTCTCACTTGAAACGGGTTCGACTTACTGTCGGCAATGCGGACCAAGCTCTGACACCGATTGTACAGGGGACCGAACAGCCCTTATCAGTGGGTCCAGTACCCCATACTCTCGGAGTACCCCTTTTGTACCCTCGAATTCCTTTTCCAAGTCCACAAAACACATGTAGACTGGTTGGGCAAACCTCCCATGCACCCTCCAAGGCCCTGCTAAGGGTGTAGAGCTGGTCCACTGTTCTGCAACCAGGACAAAAACCACACTGTTCCTCCTGAATCCGAGGTTCGACTATCCGATGGACCCTCCTCTCCAGGACACCCGAATAGACTTTTCCAGGGAGGCTGAGGAGTGTGATCCCTCTGTAGTTGGAACACACCCTCCGGGCCCCTTTCTTAAAGAGGGGGACCACCACCCCGGTCTGCCAATCCAAAGGCACTGTCCCTGATGTCCATGTGATGTTGCAGAGGCGTGTCAACCAAGACAGCCCTACAACATCCAGAGCCTTGAGGAACTCCGGGGTGTATCTCATCCACCCCTGGGGCCCTGCCACCGAGGAGTTTTTTGACCACCTTGGTGATCTCAGTCTCAGAGATGGGGGAGCCCACCTCCGAGTCCCCAGGCTCTGCTTTCTCATTAAAAGGCATGTTAGTGGGATTGAGGAAGTCTTCGAAGTACTCCCCCCCACCGACCCACAACGTCCCGAGTCGAGGTCAGCAGCGCACCATCCCCCACCATATACAGTGTTGACACTGAACTGCTTCCCCCCTCCTGAGACGCCGGATGGTGGACTAGAATCTCCTTGAAGCTGTCCGAAAGTCGTTCTCCATGGCCTCCCCAAACTCCTCCCATGCCCGAGTTTTTGCCTCAGCAACCACCAAAGTCACATTCCGCTTGGCCTACCAGTACCTATCAGCTGCCTCCAGAGTCCCACAGGACAAAAGGGACTGGTAGGACTCCTTCAGCTTGATGGCATCCCCCACTGCCGGTGTCCACTAACGGGTTCGGGGATTGCCACCACGATAGGCACCGACCACCTTACGGCCACAGCTCCGGTCAGCTGCATCAACAATAGAGGCACGGAACATGGCCCATTCGGACTCAATATCCCCCACCTCCCTCGGGACGTGGTCGAAGTTCTGCCGGAAATGAGAGTTGAAGCTACTTCTGACAGGGGACTCTGCCTGACGTTCCCAGCAGACCCTCACAACACGTTTGGGCATGACATGTGGCCGCAGGTCCAATGATACGACCACAAAGTTGATCATCGAACTGAGGCCTAGGGTGTCCTGGTGCCAAGTGCACATATGAACACCCCTATGCTTGAACATGGTGTTCGTTATGGACAATCCGTGACAAGCACAGAAGTCCAATAACAAAACATCACTCGGGTTCAGATCGGGGGGGCCATTCCTCCCAATCACACCCTTCCAGGTCTCACTGTCATTGCCCACATGAGCATTAAAGTCTCCCAGCAGAATATATGCCCTCTAGCACACCCTCCAGGGACTCCAAAAAAGGTGGGTACTCCAAACTGCTGTTCGGCGCATATGCACAAACAACAGTTAGGACCCGTTCCCCCCACCTGAAGGTGGAGGGAGGCTACCCTCTCGTCCACCGGGGTAAACCCCAATGAACAGGCTCCAAGTCGGGGGGCAATAAGTATGCCCACACCCGCTCGGCGCCCCTCATCAGGGGCAACTCCAGAGTGGTTGAGAGTCCAGCCCCTCTCAAGGAGATTGGTTCCAGAGTCCAAGCTGTGCGTCGAGGTGAGTCCGACTATATCTAGCCGGAACCTCTCGACCTTGCGCACAAGCTCAGGCTCCTTCCCCTTCAGAGAGGTGACATTCCACGTCCCAAGAGCCAGCTTCTGTAGCCGAGGATCGGACCACCAAGGTCCCCGCCTTCGGCCACCACCCAACTCACACTGCACCCGACCTCCTTGGCCCCTCCCATAGGTGGTGAGCCCATGAAAAGGGGGACCCATGTTACCTCTTCGGGCTGTGCCCGGCCGAGCACCATGGGTGCAGACCCGGCCACCAGGTGAGGGAAAACGCCATCCAAAGTTTTCATTCATCATAGAAGGTTTGTTGAACCGCTCTTTGTCTCATCCCTCACCTAGGACCAGTTTGCCTTGGGTGGCCCTACCAGGGGCATAAAGCCCTGGACAACAGAGCTCCTAGGATCATTGGGACACGCAAACCCCTCCACCACGATAAGGTGGCAGTTCAAGGAGGGGGAAATATAACCAGTGTGACGATACGAGTTCTGCTCCATGCTCCCATCCTCTGTTAGAGAGTCCCCGGGTCCCTACACCATTGATAATGTTACTGAGATGAGCTAGACAGTGAGGCAACATAGCAAAAGGGATGGTACAAATGTGCAAAAGTGCTTTTATTTAAAATTCAACAATCAAAACAAAAGTGTTCAAATAAAGTGCAGCGTTTCAAAATCTTCTTCATTAAATAAATAATCCATAAAAGAAATGTGGAGGTTTAAAATAATTACAAAAACAAATCCTTTAAAAATCGAGGTTAAAACAATGCTGGAAGCAGTCCTTTAAAACAATTAAAAGCTCAGTGCTTCTTTTACATTAGCGTCTCACCTGCTTCTCCCATTTGGGCCGTGCAGCAGGCGAGACGCTCTCTCTGTAGCTGATCTTTCTCTCAATCACTCCGGTCTGGAGGCCTCCCGATCCTAGCTTCGGTCTCGCTCTAATCCCAGACCGGGACTTAGCTTCTCTCCAACGGCCAGGACTCCCACACTGGAGATTATAAACCTAAGTCTCCCGCTCTTCTCCCAAATGCCCAGCGGGAGCGACTACAATCAACTGCCCTAGGTGTTAGCTACACACCTCGCTAGGTCCCACAGTCCAGCTGCACTCGAGCATGCTCTCGCTCATTGGCCTTCGCGCTCTCTCTCTCACACACCGGCTTTCTCCTCCCTTCCAGCAAGCTCCGGCTCTCTCTCTCTTCCTGTTCATCTTTCTTTGTCATTTTTCTTGTTTCCTTCCCTCCTAGCCGGCTCGTGCTTCTATTTATGTTGACAGGGCATAGCAGCTGCAGCACATTAGCATCCCCAGGAACAATCACAGATGTGGGCCATCTCTTACCTGTGCACTTAAGTGAGAAACGCCCACACCGCAGATCGTCCTGAGACCCGCTTTAGCCACAACTACCATGCCCCCCTCGCTAAGCCGCGAGCACGGTGATTATTTATTTAAAACGGCCTTTGCTAAGAGAGCTGTGGACCAACAACACCACAACCAGTAGATACTAAATGTTATGTTGGATAAAGGTGTCAGTCGTAAATGTACAATATTTTGCCTTTAGAATAAGTAACTAGTTTGCAAAAGTACAGTCACTGGTTGCAAGCAAACATGTAGCTGGGAGCGAATGAAAAGACGACCGAATACGTACCTAACTTCAAGTCTTGTGTTCATTACAGACTCAAAGGTAGATTCTGTTAAATAGTAATAATTACCACCAAGTCCTTTCACAAACGTGCAAAAAAAAAAAAATAATAATATGCTGTTAAAACGCAGATCCCTCTCCTACCAACTTCTCTTGACACTACATGACTCTACTGGCCCTTGAGTTTCTGGTTCTTGCCCCTCCCATTTCCTCTGAAGATCACATGAACAACCAATACAGTTCGCACACAGAACCGATAGAGTTCATCCACAAAATTGCGATAGGGTGCGCACGCATAACCAGTATGTTTCGTACAAGAAACTGACATAGTACAGAAATACAACCAATAGCATTTAAGTGCAAAACCAACATGTTACCCACATGAAACCAGTGTAAGGCGTGCATGAAACCAATCTAGTGCATACACAAATCCATTGTTAGTTCAGCACAGAACGCAAACCAATATAGTTTATATGGAAACCGATAACATGCGAGCGTAAACCGATGCAGTTCACTCACAAATCAATAATAAAAGTACCTGTGATATACACATGCAAATCAGTATAGCTCATATGCCAACCAGTGGTATGCACATACAAACGGACATAGATCACGCACAAACCGATAACATACGGACACAAACCAATATAGTTTATACGGAAACCGATAACATGCAAGCGTAAACCGATGCAGTTCACTCACAAATCAATAATAAACGTACCTGTGATATACACATGCAAATCAGTATAGCTCATATGCCAACCAGTGGTATGCACATACAAACGGACATAGTTCACGCACAAACCGATAACATACGGACACAAACCAATATAGTTTATATGAATGAAACCAGTATTGTTCACACGCAAACCAATTAAGTATGCACGCAAACGATAGTAAAAATTCATAAACCAATAGTGTTCACATGTAAACCAATAGATTATGCACAGGAATATATGATTTATGGCCTGTTTGGCCCCTCATATATTCCACCACTCTGAGTCTGTATTTAGTGTTCAGTGAAGACCACTACAAAAAATAAGATGACAACACACACACAGTAGAAAAATAAAGCTTTGGTCATTGCAGAATTGTATTGTATTTCTGAGGTGACCATCTAGCTCTGCGAAGAAGATTACTGGTGTTCTGTTTTGTGTGTTGTATTTAACTCATTTTTTCATACACATTGCATATACCTTCACCCTATTGGAGCCATTTTTAGGAAATTTAACATTTCTTTTCACTGCTATGCTGATGATACACAGGTTTATATTCCTGTCTGCAATTCTGCAATAAATCAACTGCACAACTGTCTTTCTGAACTAAGATCCTGGATGGCTAATAATTTTTGTTGATCTGAATCAAAATAAAACGGAGGTGCTGATAGTGGGTCAATCAGCTAAAGCCCAAATTGGTCTTGGACTTCTCGGCTCTTTCTCTGTCTTCCGCAATCTTGGTGTTATTTTTGATAAACAGATTAATTTCTGTGGTCAAGAGTTGCTTTTTCCACCTTTGTCTTTTAGGTAAGATCAAGCCTTTTGTTATCTTCTAGAGATCTTGAGAAAGCTACTCATGCTTTTATTGCCTTGATTACTGCAACTCGCTGTATTCTGAGATTAGCAAATCCCTGATAGATAGATAGATAGATAGATAGATAGATAGATAGATAGATAGATAGATAGATAGATAGATAGATAGATAGATAGATAGATAGATAGATAGATACTTTATTAATCCCAATGGGAAATTCACAGGTTAAAGTTGGTCCAGAATGCTGCCGCTCGCTTTCTGGTTGGAGCAAGAAAGTCTGATTCTGTTTCTCCTATTTTAGCTTCTTTACACTGGCTGCCTGTCAGTTTTCGAATTGATTTTAAAATCTTGCTGCTAGTTTTTAAATATTTTCATGGGCTTGCTCCTGCCTATTTATCTGAACTGTGTGTTTTACATCAGCCATACAGAGTGCTTAGATCTTCTGGTCAGTTGTCTCTTGTCCCTCGTACCAAGTGTCAAACTAAGGGCGGCAGACAGGGCTTGTGCTGCTGCTCCTGCCTGTGGAACTCTTTACCTCATTACATAAAGGAGTCGTCTGCAACTGAACTGTTCAAAACAAGATTAAAGACTCATTTCTATTCACTTGCTTTCAGTGACCTTCAGTAATACTGATGGTTTCGTCTTTGTGATTATGTAATATTACTTCAATTTATTATTTATGTTCATTTATTTTATTTCTATTTATGTTATTCATGTTAATTGTATGTTTTTCTTTTATTCTATTATTGTAAAGCATTTTGGCCACAGCATTCCTATGTTGTTTTAAATGTGCTATATAAATAAAGTTGACATTGACATACCCAACCTACCTGGAAGGGAATCTCTCTCACTCTCTGAATTGCCTTTTCCAAGATTTCTTCTATTTTTTTTCCTACAAAGGTTTTTTTTTTGGGAGTTTTTTCTGGTCTTCTTGGGAAATCAAGGTTTGGGGGCTGTCAAATAGCAGGGTCTATTAAAGCCAACTTATTCATTCCTGATGTGATTTTGGGTTATACAAAAACTAAATTGTTGTTTTGTTGTTGGACAGAAAAATAGCCATCTTGAAATCGATTAAGCAGATTTGAGAATGTTAGGTTATTTTTTCCTTTATGACATCTAAGAGAAGATTTTTAATGAGTGAGAAGGGAGAAGAAGTAGAATTAAGTGGATTTTAGTGTAAAAGAGAAGAGGGATGCTAGATTCTCTGAGCACTGACTGAAATTGTAGGCAAAATAAAATAATGAACAGAGAAGAGCAAAATGAGATCTAAGGGATTGAAACATCAGGGAACAAAGTCGTTACTCGGGTTGTGCTGATTCTAGTACATTACAAGACAGGAAAAACACAACAAAACAAATGAGAATTTAAACCAGCAAATGTATTTAATCAACCCAATAACTGATTGAAGTGATTATAAACTCATATATTTTTAAACAAATTCTCACTGTATTAATGTAAGCTTAATTTTGGCTGGGTGAAATGTATTTACGGGAGGCACGGTGGCGCAGTGGGTAGCGCTGCTGCCTCGCAGTTAGGAGACCTGGGTTCGCTTCCCGGGTCCTCCCTGCGTGGAGTTTGCATGTTCTCCCCGTGTCTGTGTGGGTTTCCTCCCACAGTCCAAAGACATGCAGTTTAGGTGGATTGGCGATTCTAAATTGGCCCTAGTGTGTGCTTGGTGTGTGGGTGTGTTTGTGTGTGTCCTGCGGTGGGTTGGCACCCTGCCCGGGATTGGTTCCTGCCTTGTGCCCTGTGTTGGCTGGGATTGGCTCCAGCAGACCCCCGTGACCCTGTGTTCGGATTCAGCGGGTTGCATAATGGATGGATGAAATGTATTTGCATCACCAAAAGCGCAGCAGCATACATTGAAAATTACAACACTTCTGTTTCAAAGTTCATGGGTGTTTACTTTAGTATGCCAGAAAGAGGAGGAACATCTTGCGGTTTTGTTCAGAAGGTTACATCCGCTCTGAAGCAGCATTTCTTCGGGAAGCTGAAGAAACAAGCCACCCACCTTATTGACACTTCTCTTTTTTAATAAGTAATTTTTATCCATGTTACTCACACGTCCAAGTTTTTATTGACAGAGCCCTCAGTCTTGTGATCACCACACATTGCTCAAATATTTTTACTTGGACCTTTGTCTGCAAATAAACTGCCTACCAACAAAAAGATTTTATTACCAGGGTGTCAATGTGAAACTGGATATAAACAAATTAAAACCTGTTTTGTGATTCTAAAAAGCTTGCCGGATTTGAAAATTTGTTTTTTTCATTTCCACATTTATTGTACATACTGTCCAGTGTATATATCAATGTGGTGCTTCGACTAAATATTGCTGTTAGATGGTATACAGTGTTTTTTGTGTTATTGCTCATATCACATTGCATTAGAAGTTGACTTAAAGATATAAGCCATGCACTAATCCTCTTTTTAGAGAACTGAAAAATGAGCATTTGTTCAATAGGTGTTGACCTGCTAAACAACCTTACAGACTACACACAGGGGTGTCAAATACCACCTGTTTTTGCCAGCTCTGTATATACTAATAATCACCTCATTAACTTTGTTAGAAAGTCCATCTACTGAACATTAAAAATGTGTTTTCTTTCTTAGAGGGCTGTAAAATTCCCTATATGTGGAAATTAGAACTTAGAACCAAGATACAACAGAACTTCTGGAGCAGGACTTAAGGAGACATCTGATGCCCATGTGATTCTCTGTATTACTGTGCACTGACAACAGACTTGCACTGCTGAGAAGTGCTGACTTCACTCTCCAGCTCACATGGTTCTGAATAAGGGTAATAATACACTTCAGAGGTCTTTATGCATTATTTTTATAGTTTCTCAAGTGCACCGCTAAATGTGATAATCTAACGCCAGCGGGTCTTAGTTGACTGCTCTTACATTGGACATGGTGGGCTCCTTAACTTCAGCTGGCTGATAGCAAATATCTGAAGGCATGTTAACTTCTCCAAATCCTTGGTGATTAAAAACTGGAAAAAAACACACAGGCATAGATTAAACAGAATATGCAGAGTGACACAATGTCAGGCTCTATAGTTTACCATCGTTATAGAATAAAACACAACTTATTTTTGTACAGTGTTCTTCACTAAGTGCAGGCACAGAGCACTGTGAACAATTCTCACTGAAAATACAAGCGCAGATTATACTAACTACAAAATGCAGAACTGGTACACTTATACATGTGGATTTATTAAAACACACAAAGAAAAAGGCAGAACTGATTAAACATAAATGGAACCCAACAATATCTGTCCATTGATTAACTGATGAACTATGACCAGCTGACAATGGTGGAGATTAAAGTCATACAAGAGAAAGACAAAAATAAAGTCACAGTCCAGGAGACCTTGGCCAACTGAGTTTTCTATAGTGGAGTCTGTGCTGGCTTCCCAATCTGATGAGAAAATCTTTTCATTTTGTTATGTCAGCGTACTGGTAGATAAATGTTTGAGCAAAAACCAAGACAGGCACACAAAAACCAAAACGAAACAAATTAAAGTATAGAGCAAAATGAAATCAAAGCCCAATACAAGAGACAATAATCATGGTCGAGAGAAGAAAAGGGTCAAAACCGAAAGTCCCCACGAGAAAAGAACACAAAGAAAAGCTAAGCAAAGATGTGCAGTTTAGATGGATTGGCGATGTTAAATTATACTGCACCTAGTGTGTGTAGGTGTGTGTGTGTGTGTGTGAGGGGATTGTTCCTGTGATAGGCTCCAGCTGGACCATGATCATGCTCAGTGCATTTAGAAAATGGATGGATGGCTGGAAATCTATAAATAATTTAGACCACTTTGCAGAAACCTGTTCTCCCTTTGACATTAAAAAATCTTTTTCTGTTAATTAATGTAAAAAAAACCCAGAAAAAAAAACAAAAATACTGTACATTCAGGCACTGTACTGTATAATCCTAAAGGATTTAGTACATTGTTTTTAACACACACACACTGCAGTAATGACTCAGCTGACAGGCTGCAATTACTTCCGCCTACAAGACTTATAAAAACAGGACTGTCTTCAGTCACACATTTCATCACTCATATCTTGCCCAAGAATATTGTTTGCAGCTGGCAGGACTGGACAGCACTACTTTAAACTGCCCTTAAAGTGAGTATAATGCAGTATGAATTATTTGACTTATGCATCAATAATAGGAGCTTTGAGAACCTAAAAATGAATGTCTATATATATATATGAATACTTGCATTATTGTTTGTGTGGTGTTTTTCTCTTTTATTCCATTTATTTTAACTATATTATATCTTTAAATGTGTCTGACAGCACTGAGGTAGAGACTGGGAAGTGTAAAATGAACCAAATCTCTGCGCTTTAGGATTGTCTCAGGCTACAGTCTGTTTTGCACTTTATACATGTATACACACAATTAATTCTGTCCCTTTCAGATGGCAACATTTGATGATATTTTTCATTAATAAACCTTTACAAAGCTTTGGGTTTAGATTAGGTAGTCTATAAAGATTTACAACTAACAAATGAGTAATTTGTAAAGATTGAAAGAATATCCATAAAAAGTTTAACAGTATATTAATAAGATTCACTGTAAAGCATTGACAATAATTCATGTATTCATTTAATGACATTTATAGCTGTTGTATTTGAGAGTACATGAACTTTCCATCTATCTATTCATCCTTTATTTATTTATTTGAATGAAGAAACTTGCACTGCACTTTGTTTGGGCATCTGTATGAGCACATCTTTTCGTCCGGCTCATCGTCGGACATGACTATCGAAGGGCCCGACTCAAAGGGGTATGCGAGTTGCAGACACCCCTGGCTGTCACAGCGGTTTAAACAATTCCTTACAATACTAATACAGCCCATGCTGAACAGAATTACTAAATCTTCATTAAATGACATGGTTCCCAGTTATATCAAAGTGGCTATTGTAAGACTTGTGTCTACAGCATGCTACTTTTAAATACAAATGAGAAACGCTGGTAAGTAAGTTTTACTTTATTGTAGTCTCAGATTCTTTTGATTTAGAGGGAGCTTTTCTATCAATGTGAATACAGTCATATCACAATTAACAGTATGAGCTTAACCGAAAGAAAATCAATTAACGTAATACACAGTATAACAAAGACAATTATTAAAATAATTAGATTTAGATCTTTAATGTTCTAAAATAATTACAAAAATGTTTTAAAAATTGAGGAAAAAAAATAAAGTACATAAAACTTTTTAAGCTGACTTTGCCCACTCATCCATATTACTAACCGAGAATGCTAAACCGGATGGACGCAGGGACATCCGGCCATGGGCCGTAGCCGCAAAAAGACGTACTGCGCAGGCGCAAAAAGAGTCCGCGAGAGGCGGATGAGGAGCTTCGAGAGGGGGACAAAAGAGGCCGCGAGAGGCGGATGAGGGGCCGCGAGAGGCGGACAAGACCACAGAAAAAAGGAGTGAGCACAGAAAAAAGAGAAAAAAGGAGTCAAACAAATGAAGCGCAACGAGCACCGAAAAAAGGAAAAGGCACATAAAAAAGTAGTCAAACGCAGGCAAAGCACGAAACACATTGCACACGAAACTAGACCCAAAAAAAAAAAAAAAAGAAGAGGCTCGCGCACAACAGCAAGGCACCCCCCCCCCTACAGGCACCGGACGGGACACACACCAAGAGGGGGATTCAACAAGCCCATGGAACACAAAAAAAAAGAACACAAAACCACCCCACAGACCCTACAAGCAAGGGACGGGACACACACAAAGAGGGGGATTCAACAAGACACAGGAACACAAAAAGAAAGAAGACGCTCGCGCAACAACAATCCTCCCCCCCCCCCCCCCCCCCCCACACACACATCCATAAGAAGTGACACCCAAAGCCACATATTCTAAAGTGAACGTCAACACCTTCACACTAGGCAGCATAGGTGTCAGCATTGGTGGATCTCCTTACAATAAAGCACTATTAACCGTTCAACTGCAGAAAAGGAAACATATTAACAGTGAGTGCGATCCTCCTTATTACTTATCCATATTTCGCATGCTGAGAAAGTAACAAGTCATGAATACACGGTCACGGGTACAAAACGAAAAGGAAAGGATAACAGGAACAAACACACGAACACGAAAGAAACAACAAAATAGACGGCTATGCAGCATAGGTGGATCTCATTACAATAAGGCACTATTAACCGTTCAACCGCAGAAAAGGCTCCATATTAACAGTGAGTGCAATACTCCTTATTACTTATCCATATTTCTAAAAGAAAAAATGTCTCGACTCCAAAAACGCAAAGCTCAACTAAAGCTTCTAACTAACGATGTACCTAAAAGTAAAAACTTTATGAACTGCATTAGATCCTACAATAGTTCATTTGCTTTTGCATCTACCGGAGTAAATATCAGGCCACCAAAAGGCAATGGCCCATACTGCTTTCCCATATGTGCACAAATACTGCATCGCATTGGAACAGTGCACCCTGAAACAAATCAACAACGCAAATATGCACAAATCTACATCCTAGATCCACATGACGCAATCTATCAATCAAAGTGCTGCATCGCAACAGGCACGGATTCAAAACGAAACACCTCCCGTCTCAGACATACGTTAACGGCAAGGAAGGCTACAACGGGCTTCTCACACAGCACAGGCAAATCGATTACAGCTCCAAAACAACACGTCCCAAATACTACACATGCAACAACGCGCCTCTCAAACGGCACAAGCAAAACATAAAATCTTTATCAACTGCATTAGATCCTACAAATCGGTATCCACTATGAACATTAACGGTGGCACTGCACGTGACATCCGTCTTGAAAAAATGTTAATTATTGATGAATGTACAATGGCATGAAGTCACTTACTCAACACCATTCATAAACTTCTACAAACGTTTATGAATAATAATATTCGCTTTGGAGGAAAGGTACTTTTATGAGGAGGAGATTTTAGACAGTGATTAGCTATTCTTCCAGATGCCATGCGCTCAGCTATTGTTCAGTGCACCTTAAAATACGCAGACAATTGGCATTGCTTTCAAAAGATACAGTTAGTAAAAAAGATACGATGTCCAGAACCAGATCATAACAATTGCTTATTACAACTGAAAGATTGTACACTCACCAATACAGATGGACTTCAGCCACATATTATTACAATTCCTCAAGCCTTTATCTGCGACGACTTAGTTACAGAGAGATTTGGAACAGCAATCTCATTACACCAAATGCCCCTTTTAACACAACGCACTATATTATGTCCAAAAAATATTAATGTGGAAAACATAAATACCCAAGTCATTCCATTACTTCCTGGAGAGACACAACTCTTTCTAAGCTCTGACAAACTTGACTCTGATCACAACAATAACCATCTTCATTGACCTTACAAGTTCTGAGCTGGAATTACCTTTTACACTTAAACGGCGTGTACAAAGAAATTTTCAAATAAACCTTTACACTGTGCCACACACTTTATTGTTTGCTTTCTATTTGCATCATCTACACCGTCACACTATTCTATATCTCATTCATACATCACGCTCTTTGTCATTCCCAACACCAGGGGTTGGCGAGCGAAGCGAGCAGGGGGCGGAGCCCCCTAGTTGTTCAGAAACAAGCAACATGCCCCCTGTACAAATGGGGAATCCATGCAAAATGTGGCAGAGAGAAGATTTCACCTAACGGGGCCGTTATACAGACCAGAACTGGCCGAATAGACCCTGCCTCAGGTTCACTACCATTCACTAACAAAACTCTGAATAAAAACATTATGAATGGGTATTCTGTAGTATTTCAAGTCAAAGAGAGAACATTGCCAATTCTTACTTTTTAAATTCCAAGCCAAATGCAAAAGATTATCAGCACATATTTTGCAACATTGCCAAACAAATACAACAAAATATCCTTTTAATATCATGTAAAACCAAATCAAATAAAAGATTATCAGTGCGTATTGTGTAACATTGCAAAACAATAAAATAACATTTAAACATCATGTAATAAAAAATGAGTAAATAACAGGTCCTATCCTACTCCATTTTCTGCAGAATCCAAGCTTTTGCAATTGTGAAGTGATTATTAACTTTTACAAAATTCACTTAAGAAGCAAGCTCACAATCGATGGACAGGATCTCAAGACTCAATTACATGGTTTCAATTCATTAAATCAACAGTCTACCTGTGGACGAAGACTCAGACAAGACCGCAGGTGGGGTTATATAGCAGCTTTTATTCTTCAGAGTCACAGTGAGCAGAGTTTCAGAAAAGCAGGCAATCAATATTACATGACAGCATCAGGGCTCATCTGAACCCCGTCTGTTGGGTGGGGCAAAGTTTTTATACCCCTAGAATGCGTGATTTAATATCATTATGAAATGCAACAGTCAACACTTTTATTATACACAATCCTTGAGCCCCTTCAACGCCCCTTGTGCAACTTGATTTCTTGGCCCCTTTGTTATGGCGTTCAGATGTAAACTAAGGGAAAACGTGATAAGGCAGTCTCATGTATGGAATGCTTAGACCTTGAGTCCTTTGGACAAATATTTTTCTGTTTGCTCAGCAAAGCATGCTTTTACATAATGTATGGTTTCCTTCTCAGATATGGATTAGTACAAGGGAACGAAGAGAACATTCATCTTCCACATTCCCCCCTTTTGAGCAAACAAAAAATACTTGATCAGGGGAGAGTTGAGCGGGAAAGGGTAGGAGAGGGGGATGGAGTGGAGTGGGCAGAGGAGTGTGGCATGGCTGTGCTGATCTGAAGCATTTTTTCTTCGTGTAAAAATTAAGCCTTTGCCATTGAGGCAGTAAAATACTTGGATACAATGTATCTTATCAAGGGAACAATACAGCAAGCTACAAGCAGGAGAACAATAAAAGCAACTGTAAGAGAAATGAAAACTGACTTAAGCCATTGGCCCCAGGACCCAAAAGTGGACATAAACCATTGGTTTTCGGCACATTCATGAGGGGCATGTCCTTTTATAATAGAAAACCGATATTTCAGACCATACTTTTGGGCCTTATAGGGTTGATAACCCCAGTCATCAGTTCCAGTATTAGCAAAAACCCATTTCCACTCGTCACAGTTACTTCTTTATCCAGAGTTTGTAACAGTTACACACACATATTTGTCAGACCAGGTCCACTGGACTTGTCGACCAGTCCCACAGTTGATAATAGAACAGAAATCAACCTGAACTGATGTGGTGATTCCTAAAGGGAAAGTCAAGGTGACCAGGGCAGTCGACAAGAGAAAGGAAAGACATAGTAGTACCACAATCAAGGGTGCCATCTTTTGCAATGTGAGACATGAATCCAGGCAGGCAGTCCCTCAACTTTAACAGCGTGTGGTGTCGACAGCAAAACTTGGAACGGTCCTCTCCACTGAGGGTGATGCCAATGTTTCCTTCGAGTATCTCTAACCACAGGTTATCTTCTTTAGCTGACACTCAAAGGCTGTTATCGCATCACCAGTTATTGTTACTATTTGGTGTGTTACAAAAACAATGAATTTGTACACAGACTGTACTGGACCCCCACAAGAAAAGGATCTGGGACAAATGTTCTCAACACTCCTCCTCTTCGTACAAATTGGTGCCCTTAAGTTCAACAGGTTGGATTTTTACACTAGGCAAACACACAAACACAAACAGTATTCAGTTTTATATGCTAGATACTATTTTGTAAAATTTTATTACTTTACGGAATTCTGTTAAGGTGTCTGTCACATGCACAAATTCAGTTAAATGACTTGTGTCTGCACTTCATATGTTTTAATGTTAAAAAGGGCATCTTTTAGCTTGCAGAACAATTTGATACCACCAAGCAATTTACAAAAGTCTGCAGGATGAGCAAAACGTCAGAGTTTCATTTCACATTGAATTTTTCAATCACAAAACTCAGTAAAAACATACATTTGGGTCAAACAAAGGTATTAAAGAATGTAAACACTTTTAATTTTTTAAAGCCTATTTTTTGTATTTTTTCTTTATTTCACAATTTTTAGTCTAAAAATATTATAGATTATTTATTTTAATGTATTTCTCATTCTGTCCATTATTCCAAGGATGAACTTTATCATGGGAATATTGTATTGTGAAGCCTGTATTGAAATAGGTTTATAAGTTTCCTGGTTTGTACATATGACTATAACGTACAGTATCTGTAGAGTATAGTAAAATTCTAACATGCTTGTACTAATTAACATCCAACAATTCATTTCCAGGGCCATGATTAGTTAGTTAGTGTAACAACCTTACCACATATCTGAAAAATCTCAAATAAGATGTATCATGACCAAGCAACATCAAAGTACATACCAAGTGTAGTAATACAATTGATTACCTTTTCCCTCTCAGTATACAGTATAAATTGTACAGTATGTGACTTAAGTGGAATGTTTCATACCCGAACAGTATATTTATTGAAAGGCGTAAAATTGTGCCTTGTCTCTGGCAACATTATTTAACATGCCTGCCTTGCTACTGGAGAGGACTTTCAAAAACTTTTCCATATAACTTAACAATTTAAAGTTCTGTTGGAAATTAATATGTGTGAAAAAATATCAAAAATACCAAGCTTAACTTTTAACGATATATTTTGTTTCAATTTTTAGATGTATTAAGAAACCAATTTATATTTGCAATCTTCGCATAAATAGTGTGACTGTGTTTTTCACATATTATGTGGTATGTTTTATGTGAAACTATGCTATTTAAGAATTAAGAATTGAATTACACAGAAGAGTTTAAATGTCCTTAAATTATGCCGGGGTATTTTTGTCTTCTGTTTTTCCTAGGATGGCTCTGACTCCAGTGCTTGTAATGGCTGGACTTCTGCTCTTATGTGGTGCTGAAGACAACTGCCCAGAAAGTAAGCAAAGTGGTAGTAATAATAATAATTCATTACATTTATATAGCGCTTTTTTCAGTACTCAAAGTGCTACCCATACAGGGAGGAACCGAACCCACAATCTTCCACAGTCTTCTTACTGCAAAGCAGCAGCACTACCACTGCGCCACTTGTGAGGACGGTGGGGTGGTATTGTTGTTCATACAGTCAATAGGATTCAGCTCTTTAAGCTGATGTCGTATTACATGACTTGTAATTGGAGGGGATGTCAAACTTGGCGACTATGGTCACTTATGTATGTATGTCAAATAAGAAGACTGTGTGACGACTTGAGATCACAGTTTCACATTTCCAAAGTATCGCAAGCTTGTCCCTTTCTCTGACAGCCAAATACGTGTTCTCTGACAGAAGCGGAGTCCGTTCAAAAGCTTTACAGGTACAGTGTGTTCAGCTGCAATATCTCGTTTATTGTTTCTTTTGTCCATTATATCGTGGTATGTAAAATCAGACAGACACTCCTTTTTTCTCTTTGAGACGTCCTAAACACCCACATTCATTATTCCTTGCCACTGCATTATACTTTTTTGTGAGTGCTAGTCAGTTGTCAACTCTAATGCAAACAGATCCTGCACTTAGGATTTAAGACAAAATCAAAGCTTCTTGATTTAGTTGGGGTGAGTTTCAGAGAAGCTGGACTAAATCACTTTGTAAAAGTCATGTAATGTGATAGGGCCTTTAGTTGTTATTGCAGTTTGTCCCAAAATCACAATTCAAAACAAATAAATTGTTTGAACAATTTTCCATATGAATTTTTCTATCAGAATATAAAGGTTGTGGCACCCGGATGGGGGTGGTACCCAGCCGGGACACCCAGGAAGACCGGAGGAGGGCTTGTACCTCCTCCAGACCACGAGGGGGCGACCACCCTGGTTCCTTTGGGGGCCACGGTTATGGAGCTGGGAAGCTCAACCCTGTAGGGGCCCGTGGCCACCGCCAGGGGGTGCCCCAATGCCTTAGGGACCCTGGACCTCAGCACTTCCGCCACACCCGGAAGTGCTGGGGGGAAGAGGAGCAGGGACACCCGGAGTGCTTCCGGGGATGCAGCCGGCACTTCCGCCACACTGGGGCGTGTCGGTGGGAGATTGCCGGAACACACCTGGAGCACATCCGGGGATTGATAAAAGGGGCCGCCTCCCTTCATACAATGACTTGAGTCAGGAGAGAAGAGAGGACGAGGTCTCTGGAGGAGAGAAGGAAGCGCCCTGAAGAAAAGGCATTATGTGTTGGCCAGGACTTTGGTGTATTGGGGTTTGTGAGCGTAATTGTAAATATGGAAGACCTCAATAAACGTGTGTGGGGTGATTCAAACGTGTCTGCCTGTCTGTTTCCGGGTCAAGTTCCACAAGGTAAAATCTAAAAATGCAGGTGTAAAGATTAATACAGTATCTCACAAAATGCAAAAATCTCAGAATTTCTAGAAAACTTTAACAAGGGACAGGAAACAAAATGATCAACTGAAGACCTTCAGTCAGCCCTCATTTTTATTTCCGTTGCTCCTCTACATGACTAACATGTGATTAATGCTGCAGGACAACCAACACTGATAAGAGATGACTGGGGGCCAACTGAAGGCAAAAGGAGTGGACAGTGCTGGAGCCCAAGTCAAAGGCGGACAGTCAGAAGTGTATTATAGAACTGATTTCACAACATTGTTGATCACCCTAAACCTTACATTCATCATTTTTAAGCAATACCTCTAAGATTTTTTAACCTCTATTTTATTTTTTTTTAAGATTAACAAAACCGTATCAAGATCACTTTCTTTCTCATAATACTTATGATCTCTCTGTCTTATCTTTTCTAGTTGAAAATGTGGCTTTGAGAGGCAAGGCCACCCAATCACAGATATTAGGAGGTCAGTGGGGTTATCTTGGTGATCCTGGGAATGCAATTGACGGAAACCGCAACTCCAACGCCTATCAAGGCTCCTGCAGCCATACAGAATCTCACAACTCCCCCTGGTGGCGGGTAGACCTGCTGGAGAAACACAAAGTCCATCAGGTGGTCATCGCCAACCGTGGTGACTGCTGTCCTGAAAGGATTAACGGAGCCGAGATTCGCATTGGTGACTCTTTACAGAATGAGGGCAACAGCAACCCAAGGTAATGGGAATGAAGAAGGGATGGATGGGTATGGGGTGAAGTGAATGCCATGCTAATGTCTTGATAATTACTCTTCTGGTTAATTGTAACGCAGGAACAATCATTAAAACGTGGAGAAAAAAAGCTTAACTTTATCAAAAGTGGTTGTTTTTATGAGGTAGTTATACATAATCTGTTGATGACTAAATAGGACAGGCTAACCACATCCCCATCTAAATGACACTAGCAATCTGACAAAACAGATAGAGGTCTCCTCTTTAGAATGGCTGAGAAACTGCTGATATCACAGCCATATAAAATTACAAGTGGTTTAGCAACAGCAACTGGTCTAGCGATGTGAAAAGGAAGCATCCACTGGCAGTGGTGTGGCGCTACAATATTTAAGACAGCAAAACAGTACAACTAAAGTATTTACAAATCCTCCTTAGATGTGTTTTGTCTTGGTATATATTGCTCTACTTTCCCCTATTGTATTATTAATATGTAGCCTTAGAATGCCTAATCTCACAGACTTACCACTGTTTACAAGGTATTATTGTATATAACTTATCCCCACCTTCCCTTCTATATCTATAACCTCAGGCAATTAGATGTAGTAAAAAGACAAGCAGAAGTTAAGTTACACATGAAATAATGTATTACTGATAATATTCATAAATAATCACAAAATGCAAAGTACATTTGAATATTGGCAACCATACAACCTGATTAAATGATGATATGTAGTTCAGGCAGCACACAGACTTGTAGTTACTTAAATGTCTCTAGTTAAGGCATCATTGGTGCTCAGCTTTCAGCCACATGTCTGTTCAAAATGGCTGCTGAGCTGTGCTCTTCATTGTGTCGTCTTCATCATCACCAGGTTAGTAAGAGAGAGATTGTGAGCTTAAACACATACATTTATAGATGTTCTGTCCAACCCCTACAGCCAATAGGACATCATGGTACTTAAAGGCCTCTGAGACAAGCCAATTCCAAACAGCCATACCTCAGACCAGTGGGGGAATAGAACATCTTAACACCTGCCCCCAAACAATATGTTAAAGTACACCTTAGCCCATTTGCGGGGTAGAAATGACTTTAGCAAAGAAACACTTGCCAAACTGGTTTAAAACACACATCCCCCAAATCCTGTTGTAAAATTCAAACTGACCCATTCCTAAGGGGGGTGGGGGGGATAAACACTAAATTACATTGCTTTGCCCAAATTAGAAATAAAGACATACAAAATATTTATCAAATTATATGTAAAATATATTATAAAATATAAAATAATAATATATAAATAAATATATAAATATATAATATATAAATATATATAAAATATGTTATATGTAAAATCTCACATCACAACAGATGTTACTCCAAAATAAAAAAAAAATACGAATGTCTGATAACAAACTGTTTATAGTTCTGACACAAAAACTGTCAAATTTGTCAATGATGAATTATAGAAAGGACGGCAGCAGCAGCTGTCAAAATTTGATTTAAATCTGATGAAGTATTAAACACCTGTGTGTCAAATTGTATTTGTATGAGTGCAAGGCACATTTAATCTATAATGTGCAGCGTATGTAACTGGTGAATATGTGCTCACGTTTCTTGTTCTCTCTCTCCTTTTGAAAGGGGGCTTTCTAATTAAGTTATACCTCTTCCTACACTATTTTTTTTTTGTCCCGTCCCCCCCCCCAGTTTCAAACTGTAACAGCTGATTTACGTCACCAGAAAGACCGTCAGTTCTCACGTATTCAATTCAAGACAGTGTTACAATAACAGAACCGATAAAAAAAAGGACACAGGCACTCATACCTTGTACCATTAACTACCTGTTTAATTTAAAATTGTGGCCTGATGCACTTAAGAATGAACAAAAAAATTAAAATAATTAATTTTATTAATTATAAAAATGTAAATAAAAACATTCTGGTTTTCAAACATTAAAATTCCACAAAGAGAAAATAAAATAGAATAGAAAATGAAATGGCTAGAGAGATGCATTCTGACAATATTGTGCTGCACTGTAACAGGGGCTTTATGAGGAAATGGGTGGTGCGGATGCGAGAGTCGTTTGGTTGCTGGCAACAGTCCATCCCACCCAAATGACAGGACCTAGGCACATCCAGCATATGTCTAATGCCTCAAGACAACATGCTTTCTGAACGCAGAACAAATAGCCCACACATTCAATGAAGGATACTGTGTATCTGAATGGAACCAATTATCACCTTATGTCTCTGTTTCAGGTGTGCAACTATAACGTCTATTCCCGCTGGCATTTCAAGCAGCTACAACTGTAATGGGATGGAGGGCCGATATGTCAATGTGGTGATTCCAGAAAAAAAAGAATACCTAACTTTGTGTGAAGTGGAGGTCTACGCTGTTCCTGTGAAGAACCGCTGCTCATCATATGCTTAATGATAGCAATCAGAGGCCACTGGCATTAATAAGAAAAATTCCAGTTCATTATTCCCTCTACTCTAATCTAATCAGATGCAATGACAGCAGAGAGCCACTAGAGGGAAACTGTACTAATACACGATATTGCTAAGGCACACAACTCATCCCTAACAGAGGTGATTACACTGTGTATGACACAAATATCCACTGCTTGTCTCTTTACTTTAATTCTCTTTTTCCTATCCTCATTTTTACTTAATGATACCTTGCATTTGAAATAAAACAAACATTTGCAAATACATTTGATTTGATTTTCCATTTATTGAGTAAACCTATGCATTGTTATAACTAAAATGCAGCCTGTGCATCAGCTGCCTCCCGTTCAGCCATGAGGATGGCATCTGAACTGTGAGGATGACTGAGACTGGGATTTTTGAATCGCCAAAGTCCAACTCCGACTTGATCTGTGGCAAGGTGTAGTTGGACTGACTTTGTAGATGACCAGGGGTTAAACATCAGGTCAGGTCAGGTTGGGGTGCATGCACTGGTACAGCGCATTGCCGCATTCATCACATGACGAAACAGCTCAGGATCTCAGTTGGCAACCCCATAGGTAAACACACGGTCCAGTCCCAATCTCCAGAAATGACCATGTATCTACTGCAGCCAGGTGTTATGTGGGCGTCAACCTTGGCCTGGTCCAGCCGCTTGGGTCCTCAAGAGTGAGGATCCTGCGAGTCAGAACATCCTCTGGGAATCACGCCACATGGCTATAGTGCCGTAAGTGAGACTCCCTCACAATGCACGTAATGTGCCTTATTCAGGACACTGTGAGCAACCGCTCGTTCGACTCCAAGTGAATCCAGCGGTACTCAAGGTTTCTCCAAAGATTCACTGTACCGAAGGAGTACAGTCTTCATCTCAGGTCACTGGATAGCATTCATGTCTTGCAACCATATACTAAAACAGGAAGCACCAGGAATCTAAAGACTTGGACATTCATCCATTTGCATATCACAAGCACCACACACCCTGTTTCAGCGACCTCATGACCCCCTCATTCTCTCTCAATCTGTCTACTGACTTCATAGGAAGAGTCACCAGAGACATGAATGTCACTGCTAAGTATAAATCTTGACACAGTCGACACTCTCTCTGCAAACAGATACACTTCTAATGGCTGTGCCCAAGAGGTCATTAAAGGCCTGGATCTTGATTTTTATCCAGGACACTCACAAGCCCAGATACTCAGACTCCTCACTCAGTCTCTCGGGAGCCCCAACCAGAGCCTCCAATGACTCCGTGAAGATCACAGCATCGTCAGTAAAGTCAAGATCAGTGAATCTTTCTTCACCAACAGATGCCTCACAGCTGCCGAACCCAACAATCCTACACAACACCCAGTCCATACAAGCACTGAACAGAGTAGGAGCAGAACACACCCCTGATGAACCCCAGAGTCAACTGGGAAAAACGCAGAGGTCCTGCCTTCACTCTGCACAGCACCCACAGTACCAGTGTACAGGCTAGCCATGACATCCAGCAACTTTGGGGGGATTCCACGAAGTTTCAGGAGATCCTACAGGGCAGCTTGATCAACTGAGTCGAATGCAGCCTTTGTCGATAAAGCAAAGAAACTGGCTGCAAACAAACTCAGCCGATATTTACTTTTGTGCTCGATGAGAACCCTCAGTGCCAGGATACGGTCGATGGTAGACTTTTTAGGTGTAAAATCACACTGCTCCAGTTTTTTGTATGTGAGCAAGTGATCATAGATTCTATTAAGGATGACTATATCAAGGACCTTACCCAGCACCAATAGCATTGTTATCCCCCTGTAGTTGCCGCAGTCCAGGCGATCACCATTCCCTTTCCAAGACAGAGACAATAAGTCCCTTTTTCTAGTCATTTAGGACGATGCCTGTCTCTCACATGTTGCCTGGAGAAGTTCATCCCAGATACCACAGATCCCTGCAGGCTACCCTACCCTCAGCTGGTTCACCACCTCTCATGCCAATCTCAGTGAGATTGGGTGGTTCACATTTAATTGGAAGATCAGCCTTAAGAACCGTGGACCCATAGATGTCCAATGTCTCTGCCAGAGAATTGGCTTTAAACAGCTGCTCAAAGTAGCCAACCCAGCTGGTCACAACTCCAGCATCATCAGTAAGAATTGTTCCATCAATGGTCCCGACTGCAACTCTCAGAGGAACAGATTTGGATGTGCAAAATGCTTTGATTCCTCTGAAATCAGATGTGGGTCTCTAAACCATAGATGATGTGTTATTTCATCACATATTCCTCTCTAACAGATGCCTCTTTATCTGCCCTCAGAGCCCTTTCTGCCGTCCTTCTTGGTTTCTGGTATAGGCTGGGAGTTGCCACCGACCCATACACTGTGACTACTCTTGATAACATCCAGAGTGCCCTGTGAGATGAAACACCTCCTTCTGGGAATTCTGAAACCACCAACACAATCCTCAGCAACTTTCAGTGTCTTGGCATGGAATGTCTCCCATATCACATTAGGACTGGCAGTTGCACCCAAGTCTGTAAGTTCCTCACAAAAACTGCATGAAAACTCATTAGAAATGTCTTTGGTATGACATTAAACTGCATTAGACCTTGCAAGAGGTCCTCCAACTTGCTTGGAAAACTTGGGGGCTGGTGGCAGGATTGGCACTATAAAAACTTCATGCAGCTCCAAAAAGGCAGACAGGACTCCCTTTCTTATCTCTGTGGGAATAGAACGGCTGCAAGCATTCGCTTGATTTCAAGTTCCACCTCATCTTTGCCTCCGGGAGTCTATAGGGCCGCTCACAGACAACCACCTCCGGCTCAGTCAATATGCCATGCGCAACCAGATTCAAATGGAGAGAAACCCTTAGAGGCTTGTGGGTCTTCCTGATAGGCAAAGAGAATGAGGGGGAGGAGTTGATCCCTATTCCTCCCATCCTCGCTAAACACCTTGCGAAGCATCTGCTTGAGAGTTTGATTGAACACCTCTACTAAACTGTTGGTTTGAGGATGGCACACCGCGGTCCTTAAGTGTTTTATTTTTAGTAACGTACGTACATACACACACACTATATATATATATATAAATATGATATGTATATATACACACACACATATATATATATACACGCACATACATACATACATAAACACACACACACACACAGGTGATGATGAGTACAGTGAGTAGGCCTATATGGAAAATTATGAGATCTTTCTTGCTCAAGTAAAATAATCAGTTTGACTGCAGAGTCGTCAATATTGCAGACACACATACCAATAAAACTAACATGTAAGTTTTAAATTCAGTGCTTGTTTGTAGTGTTACACCAGCAATGTTTCACATTATGAAGCAGTGGTGAAGCACAGCACCGATTCTATTCTGTTGTGTTCTATCAGAAAACAGATGTATCATATACTGTGTTTTGCACAGAAACATACTCTTCATTGTCTATAAAAAATAAATGTACTTGTAATTTGATCAGCTAAAATTACTTCTTAGCGTTTCATTTCTTTGACTAAAACACAAAGTCACAACCAAGCACTTATCATGTCTGAAACAACCTCAATTACAAAGAGTTTAGAAGGTAACGAAATGTTTCCAAATTAGTAAAATATGTGAAAAAAAGTGTCATTTAAATAGTAAAATTCATTTTTGGTTTTTGTATGCGACTTGGAAAATCGAAAAGTGACAAGTCCAGATGTGCAGCTTTTAACTGAAGTGCATCACATAGCCTATTAAATGGGCATAACTTGGATCGAGTAGAGTGGTGATACTAACCGGGAGTGTGCTAAGGAGGACTGCTTAAAATTTCCTATTTTACACCCAACTATTACAGGATCTGGAACACTACGCTGTGTAAAAACTGCTACTGCCACTGCCAACTGGAGTGTATGATCAACAGAGGAAATGCTTGGGACTCCAGAATCATCAATGGCTTTTATCATATTTTTGGCATCGTGGTGGACTACAACTTGCACATAACTTTTTGGCATGGCCAAAGTACCAAGAATTTCCTGAAATGCATCTGCTATTTCTTGGCCTGTATGGGTACCTTAAAACTGCTTTGCATGTACCCCACTGGAGAGCAAAATTGTCATCTATCCATTGTATTTAAGCTGATGATGGACATTGGACAAACATCACTGCTCCAAATGTCAGTGGTAAAGTGCACAAATGTTATGTGTGCAATAAGCTGCCAACATGCTTTTTTACATACTTTTGTATCCTTGGCAAAATGACTGCTGTGAAGTTATTACAACTTGGAATGTTCTGCCTGGGTTCTAACATATTCAAGAGGCACCAAAATTGCATGTTATCAACAACCAACAGTGGATGAGCGTCAAAAACAATATACTTGGCAAGTGCTTCTGTTATTTTTCTCTGCCCATGGATTATCGTTTGACGTTTTTTCACTCTTTGCAATAGTCTGCTGCAACGTCGGTTGATGCTGCGTGCCCCCCGGAGGCAATTTCACTGTACTCATTCTTAGGTTTATTTTTCAGATGTTTAACAAGGTGACTTGTGTGTATTAAACCTGTTTTCAAAACTCCTTCGTCACACTTAAGTTGCACAGGTTGAAGACACCAGAGACATTTTGTGTTTGTTTTTTTTGCTTTTTAATGTTCATACAATCACATTTGCATGTCAATAGTATCAGTCATAGGCATTGGTGCATTTTCACAAGTACATGACCATTGTATCAGACCAAAACCCAATACCAGTATCAGTATCGATACATGCCTAATATAGCTATTTTCAATTGTGATCTCAACTTATTTTGCTCACACAGTGATGTTTAATTATAGTTCGCAGTTTCTCAATGTTGGCCCCTGCTGAAGCCTGTTTTATCATAAATATATAAAGATATCCTTTATGAACAAAGAAAACTATACTTTAATAATCATTAAATCTATTTTATAAAGTCATCCAGTAATCAATGTTCAAATTCAATTAACCTTTTTCCCTCCCTGTAGTGCCATTGCAAACTTAGGCCAAGGTATGTTTGTAATATGTTGGTACTTTTGCGCTCGACACAGTAGAATGCTATTTGTACTGAATAGAGGAAGATATGAAAACAATGCCCCATATCAAGTTAATTAAATCCATGTGGCCAGGAGCTTGATGCTGATGAACTCCCAAGTGAGATGTTGGAAGCATGATCTCCTGTAAGGTTTAATGAACTATCCCATTTGACGGTGGATTTACTGAGAGGGCTTGCAGAGTCCATGCTATGAGATGTCTCTGAACATTCAGCAGGAGATATTGCAGAGCTTGAAGAATAAGAAAAACTGTGAGCATAAGGAATTCGCTCAGAATACCAAGGTATAGTCCTAGTCTGTTCACTGCCATCTGTGAAGGGAATCAAAAATTTTTTTATTATAAATTCAGTCATGGAATTTATTTTACAGTCTGTTTACTCCAGTGATCTCTGCAAAATGTACAGCTCATTGATAATTTTGTGGAAAAACAAAACACTACATGTAACCTTAAATGGTGCCTTTCAAAGTCTTTTTGCTTCAGACATTTCATATCCTGTACTACAGTCATTAACCTCCATGACCTTAACAGACTCTCAGCCATCTCCAGTTTAGAAACAGACATCTTGCATTCTTAGCAAAGGGCTTTTATTCTAAACAACTTCTTACCTGTCTTTGGAGGACCCGGACCCAACCGGACTCGGACATAACTTCTTGAACTGGAAGTTTCAGATGTTCTGAATTCAAACTGGCAAAAACAAAACAAAACAAAACACACTAAAATATGAAATAAATGTTTCATGAGCAGTATATATAAAAACATAGCAGTGAGAATAAACTGCTTGAAAGGTGTGAGTTGACAAATTAAGTGGTTCATTTTAAACATTTAATTTGGAGGTTTTAAATGGTTCACAGCAACAATGCTAAATTGACCATTCATTTGGCAATACATAAAGTTGTTAAGTAATTTAAAAGGATAAATATTTTTAAGTCTATTTTATTTTTTCACAGTGATGGTGTACATTAATTTGCCACTTGGAAACTATATTCTGAAGTGAAACATTTTTAAAATACATTTTAAAAAATACCATGCCTGTTTCTGCAGTTTAAAATGGTTTCTAAAGTGCATGAATCCAAGCATAAAACAAAAGCCTTTAAATTTACTGAAAATGTGCACTTTGAGGTGGCAAACGTTTTGAAATCAGAAAACATGCACTGAGCATCTCTGACATACTGAATGTTTATAACAAGAAAGGATATTGGAAATAATATATATTATAAAAATATCAAACCTATACAGTCATATGAAAAAGTTTGGGAACCCCTCTCAGCCTGCCTAATAATTTACTCTACTTTCAACAAAAAAAGATAACAGTGGTATGTCTTTCATTTCCTAGGAACATCTGAGTACTGAGGTGTTTTCCAAACAAAAAGATTTTTTAGCGAAGCAGTATTTAGTTGTATGAAATTAAATCAAATGTGAAAAACTGGCTGTGCAAATATTTGTGTCCCCTTGTAATTTTGCTGATTTGAATGCATGTAGCTGCTCAGTGCTGATTACTTGCAACACCAAATTGGTTGGATTAGCTCGTTACGCCTTGAACTTCATAGATAGGTGTGTCCAATCACGAGAAAAGGTATTTAAGGTGGTCAATTTCAAGTTGTGCTTTCCTTTGACCCTCCTCTGAAGAGTGACAGCATGGGATCCTCAAAGCAACTCTAAAAAGATCTGAAAACAAACATTGTTAAGTCTCATGGTTTAGGGGAAGGATACAAAAAGCTCTCTCAGAGGTTTAAATTGTCAGTTTCAACTGTAAGGAATGTAATCAGGAAATGGAAGGCCACAGGCACAGTTGCTGTTAAACCCAGCAGGTCTGGCAGGCCAAGAAAAATACAGGAGTGGCATATGCGCAGGATTGTGAGAATGGTTACAACAACCCACAGATCACCTCCAAAGACCTGCAAGAACATCTTGCTGCAGATGGTGTATCTGTACATCATTCTACAAGTCAGCGCAATTTGTACAAACAACATCTGTGTGGCAGGGTGATGAGAAAGAAGCCCTTTCTGCACTCAAGCCACAAACAGAGTCACTTGTTGTATGCAAATGCTCATATAGACAAGCCAGATTCATTTTGGAACAAAGTGCTTTGGAGTGATGAGACAAAAATTGAGTTATTTGGTCATAACAAAAAGCGCTTTGATTGGAGGAAGAAGAACACCGCATTCCAAGAAAAACACCTGCTACCTACTGTCAAATTTGGTGGAGGTTCCATCATGCTGTGGGGCTGTGTGGCTAGTTTAGGGACTGGGGCCCTTGTTAAAGTCGAGGGGCGGATGAATTCAATCCAATATCAACAAATTCTTCAGGATAATGTTCAAGCATCAGTCACAAAATTGAAGTTATGGAGGGGTTGTATATTCCAACAAGACAATGACCCAAAACATAGTTTGAAATCTACAAAGGCATTCATGCAGAGGGAAAAGTACAATGTTCTTGAATGGCCGTCACAGTCCCCTGACTTGAAAATCATCGAAAATCTATGGGATGATTTGAAGCAGGCTGTCCATGCTCGGCAGCCATCAAATTGAACTGAATTGGAGAGATTTTGTGTGGAAGAATGGTCAAAAATACCTCCATCCAGAATCCAGACACTCATCAAAGGCTATAGGAGGCGTCTAGAGGCTGTTGTATTTGCAAAAGGAGGCTCAACTAAGTATTGATGTAATATCTCTGTTGGGGGGCCCAAATGTATGCACCTGTCTAATTTTGTTATGATGCATATTGCATATTTTCTGTTAATCCAATAAACTTAATGTCACTGCTGAAATTCTACTATTTCCATAAGGCATGCCATATATTAAAAGGAAGTTGAAAGCTCAGCCATTGATAAACAAAAATCCAAAGAATTAAGAGGGGTCCTAAACGTTTTCATATGACATGTATAACCTAAGTGGGTTACATTATTACCCAAGATGAATTACCTGTCAATAAACAGTGATCTTGTGTAACTTAAAATAGGGTCCTAAAACAATAAATTCTCATAATTTGTAAACCAGTATTCAACAATCATCCATTATTTTTTAACAGAATTGTTTAGGTTAGCATCATCTCCAAGAATTACAGTAAATTTAAAACAGAACATTCCAGATGTACTGTGTAAATTTACCAATAAATGAACGATCCATTCAATGAATCAATCTTCATTTTATTAGTGACATTTAATATTGTCACCTAATCTCATGATTAAGGATTGCTGGTTAACAGCAGTAAAATAAGTGTTCCTTTCAAAGTGCAGTAATTACAGAATTCTATTCATGTACCCATTCATTAATTTTCCAATCATTTTTCCTTCCTGGAGTCACAAACTATGGCTGAGGGGTGGGAAATTGTGCCTTTAAAGAACTGCTACTGTAATAACACCTTGTGAACACTGCTGCTCTAGGACAAACGTGGAAAGAATGTCTTAAACACAAACACCTTTGCAAATCATTCCCACAATGTTCAGGAGTTCTAACCCTCCAATTTTCTCCTCGATTTATGGCTGTATTGATCCTGGCAGCTGCCAACTTGCTGACAACTGGTTATAATGCTAGTTTTAATCCAGCCACAGGACTAACTGTAATCCTAATCTTCTTGTGCTTTCCTTTAAAAATGTAAATTTCTATTGTTTGTTATATTTATAGTCTTACATAGATTATTTTAAAAATTTATTTTGATATTTTGTAGGAATGCTTCAATCAGATATTTTTAGTGCCAATACTGATCACCCATTTCATGTTACTGAATTGGCCAGTTCTTTGGTGTTTTTATAATTAAACTAGAGACCACAGGTGTTACCTTTCATTTTTTATTAACAAAATTATGTACGCTTGTTGATAAGTGACCTAAAAATAATAAAATAAATACAATTCCCTTAAATACATACTTTAACGAATACAATATTTATAGAAAATATTTATCCATAAACAAAAACCTTATTATTACAAACTGTATTTTTTTCCATTTGCTCTGTAATGTACTTATATGAAACATGTTTAACAATTTAAAAAATAAAATAAGACAAATTTGCCGTTAAAGCAACAAACCTATTATTTACTAAGTAGCAATTTCAAATTCTTTTTTTTTCTGTACTTTTTCTAAAACAAAATGTGATCTGTTGTACTTGACATAAGCTTGCTCACTATCCAAATTTAGAAAAGCAATGTCTGTTTTAATTAAAGGACAAAATAAAAATGTTTAAATTCATTAAAGTAGATTTTCTTGACACTTGACAACAAACCTTTAATTGATCCAAATGATCTAATGTAGGAATTTTAGGTGAAGGGTCTGCTAAGCCACTGATAAGGAAAAACAGAGAAAATCAGTGTAAGTAGAAAAATAAAATCACAATATACGTCATCCAACTTTTTGCACATAAAATACATATGTAATTTTTAAAATAAAATATACTAATACAAAGTTAAAATATGTTTAGCCAGCTGACTTCAGAGAAACTTTAATTTCTCACCCATATTAATAAAAGGATAAGCACATTTATTTGTCACAAACATTAGAACAACACAAGTACACAATGTTTACAAAGAAATAGTGAAAATAAAATAAAAGTTGAAGCTAAATAAATCAGAACTGGCACATTGTCAAGATCTGTTTCTTATCTGGCACTGATGTTACTGGGGTAGGTTTCAACACCTACAACCTGAATTAAGCAGATTTGAAATTGTGAATGACTAAACAGTTGTTTAGCCTAAAAATATCTTAAGTGATCCTAAACTAGTTAAAACAAAAAATAAATAAAAGATAAAACAAGTTAGAGGTCCTAAGATTGCACAAAACATTATTGTAAAATTAGCAAACATTCTAATGCTGGTATACTTGGCAGTGTTTATTTAATACATTTAATTGATGGAGCATAAAACTAAAAGACGTGTAATTTATCACGTATACATGTATACGCATTTATGTTTTTAAATAAAAAATAATTGAGGATCATCAGAAGTCACCAGACTAAATCAAGTACATGAGGAACATTGCTCAGCTAAACCGTTTCAGTTTTATACTGAATCGTTTCTGAAAATAGTTGTATAGCCAATGAGTTCACATAATTACGTTTTCTCTTTAAGCAAGTAAGCAAAACTTTTAAAATCAATTTTACATCATTTTTTAAAATGTCTTCATATTGCTGTACAAGTCAAGAATCACTAAATATGGCACAAAATAACACAACTGCTTTAAAACGTCTTAAGTATGTATGTGAATAAAATGCAGGCTAATCTCAAACTGCACTGCAGGGCACAATCTCTCTCCCTGCACTGCTCAAAATGTTATTAAAATAAACTTGAAAACGTATTAAATTAATTTCTACAATAGCACATTGTAACATACAAAAATAAACAATTCTTTACAAACCACACCTACACATAGTTTTATTACTTATCCGCACTGTTCAACAGGTTAATTTAACTTACATATTGTTATAACTAAAAAGAAATCACCTGGTACTGTAAGACACAAGACTCACCTCTGCAAATCTCCACTATTATTGTGTACAGCAAATGCATCAGAGTCACACTCATCTGCTCTTATTCTCTTTCTTAACTGTGGTATTTCTGGGTATTCTGACTGCATATTATCTTCACAATACTCTTTGTCTTGAAAGCTAGCAGGTAATTTATTTTCAGGAACAGTTGGTGAAAACAACTGCAATGGAGGTTCTGGAGAATATTTACTGTTAGTCTTACTCCAGGAAGTAGCTTCTTCATATTTATAATATGAAGCATTTGTGGAATGTCTGTTTCCTAAGGTATCTTCAATATATTTCTTACTTAAAGAAATGTTATTTTCTGGTATATTTTCAGGATATTTTCCTTCTGAAACAAGGTATTTCCTTTCAAGGCATTCTTCTGGGTATTTACTTCTTGAAAGGGTAGTTGGTAAGAATTTTCCTTCAGAAACACTGTGAGCACATGTTTCACCCATGTATCTGTCTATTGATGGAACATCAGGGTATTCCTGATCAGGAACAGGTGTATATGGCTGAATTCTTGAAGCATCTTCAAAGCATACTGCATTTGGAAAGGATGCTGAGTATGGACTTTTTGATTCTGCCAGCACATAGTTTTCATTTTGAAAAGCATTAGTATATTTGCTTCCTGGAGAGGAATCAGAATATTTCTTATCCTGGTAACACGTGGAATTGCTACGTTTGGAAACATCATCGATTCTTTTACTTCTTGTATCTGAGGCAAAATAATTCATACTTGAAATATTTTCAGGGCCTCTAATTCCCATTTTCTGTTCAGAGTAATTGTTCCCAAAATGTAAAACAGAGTGTTCATTTTTTGTTGGCGTTTGAGAATTTTTGATATTTTTTAAAGGTATACTACTTCTAGTGTCTACATATTTTTCATTATCTTTTGAAAGCTGAAGATCTGAGGAAAGCCTATAATTTGATAACTCTGGAGGTACTCGTGCTGAAGGTTTATTTTTTGATGTTGTACGTTTTGGATATTTTTCTTCTTTATTATTTTTCTTACTATAAAAAATATTTCTCCACCCTAAAGGGGCCTCGTTCTTTAATGAATGGTTTTCCGTTTTGTAATCCTTTAAGTATTCACTGGTCAGGGAGCTGTCTTGCTGTATTTGAGTAGGAAGATGTGGATATCTCACTGGACTCCTATCACCATCTCCACATTCTGCACTTTGAGAGCCTGGAAGAGAAAAAAAAAGTCCTGCCTTATTTTACAAAGTTAAATTACAGATAACACATAGTTTGCTAGTTTAGCAAGATAACACACAAGGTACAAGTACATCAATGCAGCATAAAATAGTATAAGGAAAATCCAAATAATGTTAAATCCTTCTTTTATTATTCTGCAAGAGAATACAAAATAATCATGACTTTTTGCTGTAATGAAATCTGACAAGCAAGTTAAATAACAAACTGGGCCTGAGTAACTGGAACGGTCAGAGTCCACTTTCATTATAAATGTCACCAAGCATCTCAATGTCCAATCAGCTCAGGGGCCAAAAAAAGATAGGTCTTCCACCAATGTAAAGAGCAGGATTATGGAAATCACTTATGGGACACTTGTTTTTAAAGTAGCCATCCAACCATCCATTATCCACTGCTTATCCAAGGTCGGGTCGCAGGGGCAGCAACCTAAGCAGCGAAGCACAGACCTCCCTCTCCCCGGCCACCTAATCCAGGAGGACCCTGAGGGGTTCCAAGGCCAGCCGGGAGATATAATCCCTCCAGCGTGTCCTGGGTCTTCCCTGTGGCCTTCTTCCAGTGGGGCATGCCTGGAACATCCCCCCAGGGAGGCGTCCAGGGGGCATCCTAAGCAGATGCCCGAACCACCTCAACGGACTCCTCTCAATGCGGAGGAGCAGCGACTCTACTCCGAGTCTCTCCACGATAACTGAACTCCTCACCCTCTCTCTAAGGGAAAGTCCTGCCACCCTGCAGAGAAAACTCATTTCGGCCGCTTGTATCCGCGATCTTGCTCTTTCGGTCACTACCCAAAGCTCGTGGCCATAGGTTAGGATAGAAACGTAGAATAACTGGCAAATCGACAGCTTCGCCTTTTGGCTCAGCTCTCTCTTCACCACGACGGACCGTTGCAGAGCCCGCATTACTGCGGATGCTGCACTGATCCGCCTGTCAACCTCCCGCTCCATTCTTCCCACACTCGTGAACAAGACCCTGAGATACTTGAACTCCTGCACTTGAGGCAGTAATGTGTTCCCAACACAGAGAGAGCATTCCACCCTTTTCCAGCTGAGAACCATTGCCTCGGATTTAGAGGTGCTGACTCTCATCCCCGCCGCTTCACACTTGGCAGCGAACCACTCCAGTGAGAGCTGGAGGTCACTGTCCGATGAAGCCAACAGAACTACGTCATCTGCAAATAGCAGAGACGAGATTCTGAGGTCACCGAACCAGGCCCCCTCCGCTCCTTGGCTGCCCCAAGAAATTCTGTCCATATAACTTATGAACAGAATCGGTGACAAAGGACAGCCCTGGCAGAGTCCAACCTCAACAGGAAACGAGTCCGACTTATTACCGGCAATGCGGACCAAGCTCCTGCTCCTCCTGTACAGGGACTGAATGTCTCGTAACAATGAGACTTGTACACCGTACTATTGGAGCACACCCCACAGGATGCTTCGAGGGACACGGTCAAATGCCTTCTCCAAATCCACAAAACACAGATGGACTGGTTGGGCAAACTCCCATGCCTCATCCAGGATCCTGGCCAGGGTGTAGAGCTGGTCCAGTGTTCCACGGCCGGAACGGAATCCGCATTGTTCCTCTTGAAGCCAAGATTCAACCACCAACTGAACTCTCTTCTCAAGCACCCCTGAATAGACCTTAACTGGGGAGGCTGAGGAGTGTGATTCCCCCTATAGTTGGAGCACATCCTCCGGTCACCCTTCTTAAAAAGGGGGACCACCACCCCAGCTTGCCAATCCAGAGGCACTGCCTCCCAATGTCCATGTGATGTTGCAGAGACGTGTCAACCAGGACAGCCCCACAACATCCAGAGCCTTGAGGAACCCAGTGTTTTTAAAGTATTTAATTTAAAATTGTACCCTTCAGTTAAAGTAATTCTCAATGATGAGAACAAAAAATTGAGATTCTTATAAGTTATCAATGCTGATGAAATGAAATGAATGGATTTATAGTATTAAAACACCTATCATTAAAGAAAATACACCACATACATTATACACCATATTGGAATTTTGATAAACTGGGGTAATTGCTGTGGGACATTATGTGCTGTGGAAAGGTTCTTCAAGATGCAACCTTTTAGTTGATTGTGTATGGTACTTCAACGGTTTTCACCAGCAGAGGGTATCTGGTCATTTAAAAAGACATAAATGCATCAGAATGAAATGATGTAACTTGCAGAGCTGCATGAATATATGGAAAATGTATTTCTGCTGAGTAAACTCCATTAAAAGTAATCAGTTTAATCACAGTTGCTCCAGAAGCACAGATATATAGTATATGGATTAAAAATATGAAGTTGATGTGTACTATATAGCATGTACATTTTTGTTTGTCTGCTTGTAGAAATATCTTAACTTGTGCATTAGATCACCAAACAAGGGATGCAGTTGGGTTTAAAGATGTGGAAAAGGATCTTAAAAATAGGTATTTATTAAACCTCGGCAAATTCCTTGAAAAAAAAAAAACATGTTTTCTACATAAACTTTGATGCGTATATTGCAGCATCTATTCCATCAGACATTTTATTGGGAAACTTTCATAAACATACATGTATGTTGTTTAGCATGTGTATTGTGGATTAAAAATGCTTAGAAATGAAAACATACATCCTTTCTTGTTTGTCTAGAAGTATATTTGTGCATCCTTTGAAACTGGAGAAAATGATGACAGGAGCAAAAGTCAGCTAAGGTGAGCTGGACTGGAGGACATGAACAGGCCAGGACTGGAATTGGTGTTGGGAGTGTACCTGAGCACATTTACTGATTCAAGAGGTGTGCCAAGAAGCCACGGGATTCTGTTAAATTTAGGCTAGCACAGAGGCTTAGTTTATTTCTGACATTTTCCATCTTGAAGAGAGGTCTTTCCACTGGTCTTATAAATAAAGGGGACAAGGCCGGTCCTCCCTCTTTCTCCATTTAAAATGCCATGTGGTATCAAAGACCAAACCTGATTAGAGGCTAATCAACACAAGACAACAGAGAAAGACACCTGGTAGCCCATTATCAGATTGTATTGTTTTACCAATACTCATGCACTCTGCTATTTTGGGCATCTAAAATGCAGGAATAAGCGTAAAATTTTCTCTCCTGCCTTTTTTTAGTGCTACATCTTATTGCCTGATGTTGTAGACATAGTAAAACATATGAGGACTATAGGAGGAAACTGGGACATTTTGTTCTGGTCTACATAATAAAGAGTATAATAAGGAGAATATGGTCACCCTATGACCCC
This sequence comes from Erpetoichthys calabaricus, assembly GCF_900747795.2. Taxonomy (NCBI): domain Eukaryota; kingdom Metazoa; phylum Chordata; class Cladistia; order Polypteriformes; family Polypteridae; genus Erpetoichthys; species Erpetoichthys calabaricus. The sequence continues at coordinate 101,546,963 of NC_041406.2, forward strand.
ACCACAGTATAACAATAGCCAGGTTATTTCTTATACTACAATTGGCCACTACTGCTTGAAATAACATTTATAATGTATTGGCTTTGTTTTCAGCAGCTAGTCCTCCAGGGTTCTAATGGTAAACTTTTAGCTCATATTTAATTAGTCAGGTATAAATGATAACTGGTTATTACAGAAACCTGTGTAAAGCTGTTTTAGCACAACAGAAACCTGTAATTTTGTCAATTACTACAAGTATATTGTCTTTCCTTGGGTTGCAATGCACTAGCCATTTTTCAAAATAATAACCTATTATTTCTCTTGAGAAAGCAATTTCATTTTGGCCATTTTTTAACCTAAGTTTGAACATAATTAATGCCAGCACCTTGCAATCCCAAGAAAGATAGGAGCATGAATATATTTTAATCAGAAGCTGACCCATGTGATTACCAGTGACAATCCTAATCTGAATTTTTTGGACTTCCCTTTTCTTGATCCTATGAGCCATAGGACTCTACTACGGCAACACAACATGCTAAACAAACCAAAGTTAAACATATTCTGATTACAGTAGGTTTTCTATATTATTGTAAAAATACATTACCAAGATTTAGTTTTCAGGGATCACAAAAGTACATGAGGAAAAACATCACGGTCATATTGATAGCAGTTGTGTATCATCAAAAGCTTCAAAAACATCAGGCACACAATTTGACTTTCAAATTCAAGTCAAGTCAGTCAAGCCAAAGTTTATTTATAGAGCACATTTAAGGCCACAGAAGTGGTTTCCAAAGTGATGCACATGAAAGTATGAAAATAAAGTCATATTATTAAATAAAAAGTAAAAAAAAAAACTCAAAAAGTAAATAAAATCAATAAAGAGTTGACAAATAATGTATAACACATAAAAACATATCATGAGTGACTAAAAGCCAGAGAGAAAAAAAATGTGTTGTTACCAAGGATTTAAAAATTGACCGTGTTAGAGCTGCTCTTATTTGAAGCGATAGGCTGTTCCAGAGCCAAAGGGCAGTCACTGCAAAAGTGAATGCAAAAGTGAACCCCCCCATTTCTTTCACTTTGATCATAGTAAGGCCAGTAGCAGCTGGTCAGACGATCTCAGGGATCGAGAAGGGGAATAAAGGACAAGGAGGTCAGACAGAAAAGCCGGGCCTGACCATTTAAACATTTAAAAGTATGCAATAAAATTTTAAAATCAATTCTAAGACTGATAGGAAGCCAAAATTTGGTTTACAAAGATAACTTTTTAAATTTATTCTAGCAATTGCAGTTTTAAAATTTTTAACTTTATATTCTTGCAATATGTATAATTATTACCTGTAATCAATGAATAGTAGTCAGGGACAGTATAAGGTACAGATAATTGTTTAGGAATATTGGACCTATTTCTATTCTCAATTTGAAATTTTGAAGCACCACCTAAAAGAAAAAAAAACAGTAATTAATTACTTACAGTGGACTGTTAACTTACGCCTGTATGAAATTACCCAATAAAGAAGAAAAACGGAGAACTACAGGTGCATCTCAATAAATTAGAGTATCATCAAAAAGTTACATATCACCACTTTCTGTCTCTTGGGTACACTGTTCATCACTTCATCCAACTCACTCCAAAAATCTTCTCTCTCACCCACTGCACACCCAACTTATAAACAATGAAAATATTTTTTTTCCTTGGGGAAAAGGCAGTCCAACACAAACATCAACAATTAATAAAATAATACATTTAAACCTGTCTCAAAAATGTCTAGATTTCAAAATTCAAAAATTTTTTTTTCATGGACAAAGAAAATAATAGGTATATTTCATATATAGAATTTCAACAAAATAAACAATTAACATAGCCATGGCCGTGGGCTTTTGTTCAGAGAATGATCTTGTGAACCACTGGTATATTGTAATGTAAGATCCAATAATCTAGTTAAAAGCCACCCAAAACATATCCCAAGTTTAAGAAGAGCAATATACAGGGAGATTCACTCAAAAGAGGCCCAGAAAATTCTGTAATAACTCTCACTAGGACAAACAAATGGGTCACCAATTCGTTTAAGTGATGTCAGAATCAACTGGATGATCGTGAGTTAATGGAAGGTTACTTCTGGCAAGACGGTGCAACGTGTCACACATCGGTGAGGAGCATGGCAGAAACCGAGTCCTTCTTCGGCAACAAGGTAAGATCAAAGGGGTTTTGGCCACCAGAGTCACCAAGATCTGATACCACCAGACTTCTTCCTTTGGGGTATTCTCAAAAGAAAAGTCTATTGGAACAAGCCTCGCACTGCGGAAGATTTGAAGGAAAATTTCCAATGTGAAATTGCTGCTATTCTACCCTGAGACACTTGCTGATACGTTCAGGAAAATGGAGCGCCACGTCAAAATGTGTCTGGCAGAACACGGAAGCCAATTCCAGCATCGCATGTAATGCAATCTACTACATATATGTCAAGGTATATAGCGTTTTGTTTTGGTTCAGATTGCTTCATCCTAACAGGAGTTACAACAGAAAATTCAGGGCCTCTTTCAAGTGAATCTCCCTATACAGTGGTGTGAAAAACTATTTGCCCCCTTCCTGATTTCTTATTCTTTTGCATGTTTGTCACACAAAATGTTTCTGATCATCAAACACATTTAACCATTAGTCAAATATAACACAAGTAAACACAAAATGCAGTTTTTAAATGATGGTTTTTATTATTTAGGGAGAAAAAAAATCCAAACCTACATGGCCCTGTGTGAAGAAGTAATTGCCCCCTTGTTAAAAAATAACCTAACTGTGGTGTATCACACCTGAGTTCAATTTCCGTAGCCACCCCCAGGCCTGATTACTGCCACACCTGTTTCAATCAAGAAATCACTTAAATAGGAGCTGCCTGACACAGAGAAGTAGACCAAAAGCACCTCAAAAGCTAGACATCATGCCAAGATCCAAAGAAATTCAGGAACAAATGAGAACAGAAGTAATTGAGATCTATCAGTCTGGTAAAGGTTATAAAGCCATTTCTAAAGCTTTGGGACTCCAGCGAACCACAGTGAGAGCCATTATCCACAAATGGCAAAAACATGGAACAGTGGTGAACCTTCCCAGGAGTGGCCGGCCGACCAAAATTACCCCAAGAGCGCAGAGACGACTCATCCGAGAGGTCACAAAAGACCCCAGGACAACGTCTAAAGAACTGCAGGCCTCACTTGCCTCAATTAAGGTCAGTGTTCACGACTCCACCATAAGAAAGAGACTGGGCAAAAACGGCCTGCATGGCAGATTTCCAAGACGCAAACCACTGTTAAGCAAAAAGAACATTAGGGCTCGTCTCAGTTTTGCTAAGAAACATCTCAATGATTGCCAAGACTTTTGGGAAAATACCTTGTGGACTGATGAGACAAAAGTTGAACTTTTTGGAAGGCAAATGTCCCGTTACATCTGGCGTAAAAGGAACACAGCATTTCAGAAAAAGAACATCATACCAACAGTAAAATATGGTGGTGGTAGTGTGATGGTCTGGGGTTGTTTTGCTGCTTCAGGACCTGGAAGGCTTGCTGTGATAGATGGAACCATGAATTCTACTGTCTACCAAAAAATCCTGAAGGAGAATGTCCGGCCATCTGTTCGTCAACTCAAGCTGAAGCGATCTTGGGTGCTGCAACAGGACAATGACCCAAAACACACCAGCAAATCCACCTCTGAATGGCTGAAGAAAAACAAAATGAAGACTTTGGAGTGGCCTAGTCAAAGTCCTGACCTGAATCCAATTGAGATGCTATGGCATGACCTTAAAAAGGCGGTTCATGCTAGAAAACCCTCAAATAAAGCTGAATTACAACAATTTTGCAAAGATGAGTGGGCCAAAATTCCTCCAGAGCGCTGTAAAAGACTCATTGCAAATTATCGCAAACGCTTGATTGCAGTTATTGCTGCTAAGGGTGGCCCAACCAGTTATTAGGTTCAGGGGGCAATTTCTTTTTCACACAGGGCCATGTAGGTTTGGATTTTTTTTTCTCCCTAAATAATAAAAACCACCATTTACAAACTGCATTTTGTGTTTACTTGTGTTATATTTGACTAATGGTTAAATGTGTTTGATGATCAGAAACATTTTGTGTGACAAACATGCAAAAGAATAAGAAATCAGGAAGGGGGCAAATAGTTTTTCACACCACTGTATATCTTAACCTTTGAAAGGAAAAGAAACTAACAAACAGATAACTGCAAATAGAGATTAATAAAGAGACTAATAAAACATTTTTATTCTTGTTTATATTTTTGTAAAGGCTAAAAGCAAGTTGAAAACTTCATAATGCTTAACGCCAAAAGCAAAGATAACAGCAAAGAATAGAAACACTCTTTTTTCCTTGAAAGAGAGAAGGAACCCTCCTGGCATCTCTCTTCTTATTCATAATGATTCTAAAAATATCAGACAATAAAGTATAATTACTATGCAAGTACATAAGGAATAAAGGAACACAAAAAAAGCAGAAAAGTAGAAAACACAGAAAAGGAATAACATAGCCCTGCCGCCTATCTGAATCTAATTATGTAGATAGTGACACCCCTGTCGCCTATGTTCTTATATAGGCGAGTGCAAGAATCACTAAAATACCACAAAAGTAAAAATGTTTACAAATACAGCTCTGATCTTTTCCTCCAGCCAATGAGACCTTGCTCCGTAACACACTATGACTCTGGTTTGAGACGGCCTTAAATTTAAGCCCCACTCTCGGGCCAATGATAGGTCTACATAGTCTTGAGACCACCATGTTACAGTGCCCTGTAGTTGACACTAATATCACTATAATACTGAACATTTTATAATCCTAAAAGAGATTGTTTTCCCAGGAGTGTGTGTTTAACTGTGCCTCTTTGAGTGCTGTTGCACTTTGCCATATACCAACCCTCCTTTCCTAGGCATTCTATCAAAAGATGCATTTGCAGTTTACATCTGCATTTAAAGCTTAAGTAAGAATAAGAACTGCAAATTACCTTATATATTCAGACTTAAAAAGTATAGAAATCTTGGTACATAAAGTGAAAGTGTGCAATCTAAATGAATGCTCCAAAGACAAAAACTGGATCACACAGAGTTTTGACTAGCACTGAAAGTCTTAACACCAAATTTGCAAAAAATACAATAGATAGATCAGTACTAAAAATTACAAGGAGAGTTTAATTCCAATATATATATATGCATATATATCCAATATATATGCAGTGCCTTATGTAAATGCAGATTAACATTCACGTCCACTGGAACAGATTAACATGCTTTTAATCCACCGAGTTTCAGGAAATAGAAATGGGAGTGAAGAATAAATTAGGTAAGCTTATTTATATTTTCTATTAAAAAAATGAAGGAATGTATGTAACTACTTTGTTTATTAAGAAGCCAGAGAGTGGTTACATGTTTGTTGCACATGTAACCAAGAATCTCACTTTGACAACACTAACATTACAACTGTTTTAAAAATATGTCCGAAAACTATTCTAACCATCACCCTTACAAAAATTGTATCACCCATGACTTGATGATTAATCCAATGTTGCGGAGAAAGCAGTGATTTGAAGCAGATCCTTTCACACATTAGCAATATGGCTTGAGTACTGTAGCTCAGAAGATTTAGAAGTTACACAAGCAAATCAATCCCCTTATCAAAACAAAAGCAAATGCATTTTGAAGACCAAAGCATAAATCGTGGTACAGTATAATTGATATTTAACTACGGAAGTTGTGCACTGATAAGTTTAGAAGAGATGACATTCTACATGTGATGCATCAACAAACAATGATGTGATAAGAAATGGTCTTTCTAAAACAAGTTACAGGGGACAGTTAAAATAGAACTTTATTATAGTACTTACTTCTTTCAGAATGCCATGCTTTTGTATGAAGATTCTTCTTTTGACGGTGGTCATCATTCCTGTGACCTTTAGCAGTTCCAAAGCCATGGTTGGAATCTGTTTGACCACCACCAGAATTCCTGTGACAATCTGCATCTGTTCGACCACTGTCCACATGCCAGCGATTATGATCAGTGTCCATTCTACCATTGTCTGTATTTTGGTGACCATGGCCAAAATCAATCTGAGCACTTTTGAAATTTCTGTGACCATGATCAGAATCCATTTGACTAATGTCAGCAGTATGTTGACCGTGGTCTGTCTCTCTTTGACCATGGCGGTCAAAATTTCTAGTATAGTGGTCTGAAACCCTGCTATCCCGGCCAGAGTCCCTGCTGCTGCGATTTCGTCCAGAGTCCCTGCTGCTGCGATATCGGTCAGAGTCCCTGCTGCTGCGATATCGGTCAGAGTCCCTGCTGCTGCGATATCGGTCAGAGTCTCTGCTGCTGCGATATCGGTCAGAGTCCCTGCTGCTGCGATAACGGCCAGAGTCCCTGCTGCTGCGATAACGGCCAGAGTCCCTGCTGTCATGATCAGAATCCCTACTATAACTGTCAGAATCCCTGCGATATTGGCCAGAACGCCTGCGATATCGGCCAGAACGCCTGCTCTCACTTGAGGAGCTTCTGTATGTTCTTGATGATACGCTGGAAGAATCTGACCATGATGTACTTTCTCTGGAATATTCAGACATACCTAAAAGACAGACAAAAGACATTTTATTCATAAAGAAAAACAGTAACAGCTACCAAAATTATGTGCTATATATCAATACGCATCTGAAAACTTGTCAAGAAAGATGTTAGAATGAGTCAGTGGTGCCATGCTTGTGCAATAAACATGATGGTGAAATCAACACGCATCTCATTAAAAACAATGTAATGCACAATTGTACAGACTAATTAAGTGAAATAAATTAAATTTAAAATATGCTTGTAATGTAATTTAACTTTTTTCTTTGTACACTAAGGTAGAAGTACACCATTGAGGGTTTGTAGTACATTCTTTACTTTAGGTATCTGTCTGCTAACATCAAAAAGTAGTTACTTTAGGCACACCAATTAACATTTTATTTACTGGTAATGTAAGAAGTTCAAATATACGAGATTAATTGAGATCATTATACAAAAAACTGCAACTTTTAATTTAAACCTGCTTCACATATAATGTTTAGTATGAAAACAAAGGTAATTAATACGAGAAGTGGTTCAATGTGGTTTAATCATACATGTTAGTAAACAGTATAAAAATACCCAAAGTAAGCCACATTACAACTACTACTCCCTAGGATCAGACAAAAATATAAACAAACCTAACTTGGAAAAAACAGCCAAACTTACAAATAAGTAAGAACAACGACATGGCACTATTAAACCTAATATTGTTTGCAATGGGTTATGGATTTCTCCAATAATAAGCAAGATAAACTAAAAATTGTAGACTAATCAATTTGCTTCCAGATCAGGTACTTTTGAATCACAATATACCACTCATTGTGTATACCACCTCAGTAAATTTAAATGTTGGTAACAATACTAATTTCAAAAATTAAATCAAACAAGCTGTTATCTTGTGGAAGTGTTTTTTTTTTTTAACATACTGAATCAGTTTCTGTAACTTTTGGTTTTATTTTCATTGTTGCTGTTTAAGACATATGTGCATAACCTGAGGCATCTAAGTGCCTCTAACTGAGGCAAGCCTTTTGCTTTATAAGATGTCATGCAAAACAGTGGCAGAGGAGGAACATCTTGTTCTTACAATAAGTATGTGGTACAATGATGTAAACACAACATTCAGAACAGCATTTACCTCAGAATAATTTTCTTAATGGCCTATTCCTCCAAGAGAGGAATGTAGTTTTCAGAAGTAGTCTTTAAAGTAAACATTTTGCAACAACATATGCTCATTTATATCAGATTGTTCTTTCTAATGTACAAACATAATCAGCTGCGTCTTGGAACCTTTGCTTCTTTCAAATGCAAAGCAAGTTGACCTGCCCTTTACAGTTTATCCATTACAAGCCCAACAATATCAAGTTCCAGTAAAATTTGATAGTGGAAGTTTTAAATGCATTTTTCTCAGTCATAGTCTCCACCAAAATAACTGCTTCAGAGAGTGAATTCCTCTGTGATAGAACAAGACACTTCTTTAACTTACCTTCAAGTAATGGTATAGCACTGGATACCTCAACTACTTTGGCGGAGATTCTTGAGAGCTTCTTCTGACTTTGATGTATTTTTTATTTAAATGCATGTGTTCTATCAACACAGGAGGAGTGGCAGGTGCTCACACAGGAGGAGTGACAGGTGCTCTAATGTCACTGAATATGGTCACACTTGATGGTACCGATTACTAAAAACACAGGGGCTGTAGTAAGTCTACATCTATGCATGTAAATCCATTTAAAACTGTTCATCTTGAAACATGCTCTACCTGGTCTTTTTCTTTGTTTATACTGATAAATATTCTTGAATTTGTGCTTCACCTATATAAGGGCATGAGCTCACACATAATGGAAGCACAACATATATCACTGAATATTTTGTTCAGTGTAACAGAAGAACATAAAATAAAACACAATAAAAAAATAATTAACAGGTATGCACATTCGAGAATGATTCCTCAATAATAATGGCCTACCATTGTATGTAGTTACTAAACAAGGCTACCAAAATAGTGAGTTAATAGACTATAGGATTAATACTTAGCTATCAAAGCACTTCTCCACAGATGACATAAAATTGCATTTAGACTAATGTGTAATACTACTAGGTTAAACACACACAAATATAAAAAGGGAGAGAATCATGAGACTCAGCATTGGAAAAAATGTGATGACCAGAAAACACATTTCTGAAGCAGTCTGTGGTCAAAACTGCAGTGCACTGCTGCCCAGGAGACTCACATTTTACATTTTTTGTCAACTAGTAATTTTTCATGTAAAACAAATGTATTAAATGTACATACATACTGTATAGGTGGCACAGTAGTAGCGCTGCTGCCTCGCAGTAAGGAGACCTGGGTTCGCTTCCCGGGTCCTCCTTGCGTGGAGTTTGCATGTTCTCCCAGTGTCTGCGTGGGTTATCTCTGGGTGCTCTGGTTTCCTCCCATAGTCCAAAGACATGAAGGTTAGGTACATCGGTGATTCTAAATTGTCCCTAGTGTGTGCTTGGAGTGTGGGTGTTTGCCCTGCGGTGGGCTAGCGCCCTGCCCAGGGTTTGTTCCTGCCTTGCGCCCTGTGCTGGCTGGGATTGGCTCCAGCAGACCCCCGTGACCCTGTGTTAGGATATAGCAGGTTGGACACTGACTGACTGACATACTGTACATAAAAATAAGTTTTTCAAAAATTTGTGTTGAGGTGCAAACTTGTCTAGATGGTTGGGGAATTTGGGGGTGCTGGTGTCCAGAGGCTTCCCAGTGGTTCTTGAAGTTATGACTTTAAGTGCTTAGGTCTGATGTGAACAACCCAAATGAAGACCTGCAGAAGGATAATCTATCAGATTTGGTGCGGATTTTGCTTGAAAATGCTTGCACCCAGTTATCCCGATTATCCTTTTCTGAAGCCTGCTACAGTCACAAACGTAGGTAAATTGTTGCAACGTAGCTAAAAGTGAAGGGGGATGAAAAACAGAGCTGAGTGATTTTAAAAAATGGGAATGTCATTTACAAGCAAACAGAATACTGTGTAGAAAAGTAGCTTTTATGTAAGGCGGTATTATTGTGCAGTCAATAGCAGTGGGTGTATGTGTTGATGTTGTCTTGTTGACCATCTGTGTAGAGTTTGCATGTTCTCCAAGTTAGCACGGGGTACCCTTCCACATTCCCAAAGACATCCAGGGTACTTTAACTGATGATTCCAAACTGTTGTGAGTGGGAGTGTGTGTGTGTGCGCGCATGTGAGTGGGAACAAAATAACTTATTTGTCTAAATGCTGAGAACAATCATATCAAGCTACAGGAAGTCACACCCCTGGAGGTACAGTACAAGAGTGCTACAGAAGGAGACAGGCAATGGGATGAAGAGTATAAAGATGCCAGACATCTTTTTTTTTTTTTAAATAATAACAAAACCTCACAAAAATAGGTTGTTTTCTCCTGAAAACTTTAAGGACACACTGTTAAATACTAAATTCTTATTGAGATTTCTGAGTCAGATTTCATAAAAACAGCAGCGTTTATTTTGGAGTAACAGCATTAATATACTCACAATATCGACGAAACTCCCAGTAATTTGTTTTCAAAAATTTCTGATACCAGTCAAGATTCACCGTGCACAATTCATTAGTAGTTGTAGTTGGGGGTCCTTTTTCTTCTGGGGTTTCACAAGATGCTATGGCAGCATCTGCACCTGTAGAACAGTCTTCTTCTGCTAAGATAGAAAAATAAGTTTAAACAAATAATAATCTTAAATGTATACTAAGTAGAAAATACTGCAACAGAATTGTTAAAACAACTTCAAAATCTGCTTGCCCAGTTTTTTAAGGGACATAAAGAGTGTGATAAATACTTCCTGAAGCACACACCTAGATGCTACTTTTGTCATAATCAAGAAGTAGGCAAACAACAAAAGGCCTCAAAACTGTTTCAAATATGGAAGGCAAATACAAGGGTATCAGATAAACAAAAATACAGATAATGAGCTACATTTTTTTTTACATTTTTACATGTGTGGTGAAAAAACTGTTTTCCCATTTGATTAATTGCTCTATGCAACTTTTTCACACAGAGTGTCACCAGATGTTTAATCAACATCTAAGATTAGAAAAAAATCACTTTAAGTACAAGTAACACAAAATGTTGAAATTAATTTACTTATTAATGAAAGTCAGGAAATGCCATATTAGTAGCAATAACTACTATTCAATATCAATTTGCAAGAATATTTCAATGGAGTTTAGGCCTGTATATTGTCCACTTCAAACTATACATTTATTTTCCTTCAAAAATTCTGGTATGGATCTGAAGAATGGATGGAATTACATTGTGCATACATGTCACAGATCATCTGTTAAGCATAGGGCAATTACAGGGTTAAACCAGTAACCTTTCATCTTGAATCTTAAGTCTGGCAAGACCAGCAATAATAGCCACAACTGGTGAAATGTTGTACAGGGGCAGTGGTAACACTGCCTCTTTCATTTATTCACTTCAGTCTCTTCAGCACCCATAGCATTTGATAATATAAAGAAATACAAAAAACATCCTACTAACCTTTACGTTGAGTTTTCAATTTGAAGACCTCAGTCAGCAACATATTTAACAAAGGCTGGTCCTTGTCTAGAACAAACAGAACAAAAAGAAGATACAGACACACACTATAAACTAAGACAAAACGTTAAATATTTTACACAAACATAAAAGAAAAAAAAAAGTAGAGCATTAAAATTTATATTGATTGGCAGATGAGGCAACCTTTATTTCTGGCGTGTTTATCAATGACTTCAGTGAAGTGGGAATTATTATGATCATGACTGCTGTATTCTGCATGGATTTTTCTCATGCCTTCCAAAGACATGTACAGTAGGCCAGGTTGACTAAGATACTCTAAGCTGGCAGTATAATGTTATTGTGTGTGGAAGCCTGCTTCAGTGAGTCCTGATAAAGACTGCCAACCCAATAAGAGTTGATTCATGCCCTATGGCTAATGAACAAAACTGTGCTAAATTTTTGCTGACACTTAAGCAGAACAACTTCTACAATTCACTGATGTGAAAGTGTTTAGATTGCTCATGGTATTTTTTTAATGACAGATTCTCATTTCAAACTTTAATATAATAAAGGAATTACTACAAGACCAATAAAGTTAAGAGGAAGAAACTATTATGCTATTTATTAATGGACACTGGCATATATAGTCAGTTTCGCAAGAGTTTCCATTAGTTTTAAAAGCATTTTCCACCAGTAGAAAGCCTGGACTCTCAATTGATATTAGTGAAGTGCCCAAAGTGATGTTATATTCCTCTTGTGGACAGCTAGCACTTCACAGCAGGAAAAATGAAGTACCATATAGTAATTTTATTTTTCAGTGTCCCTTGTATATTATTGACTATGCATCAATATAGGCGTGTGCGATATACATCGTTTACGATTATATCTTAATTGCTGTTTTAACGATGTGCGAGATTAAATTATCGAGTATGTAACTCGCTTTGCAAAAAAAAGAAACACAGAGTTCATTCACTAATGCAACAGTATAGACCACTGCGCGTGCGCAAAGAGAGTTGCGTAGGCGTGCACGTCCAGCAAGCCGCAAGTTAACGTCGCTCCCTGCCTCAAAATGAGTGAACAAACAGCACCAGATGATAAAACAGCCTCGTCATCTACGTCGTCAGAGTTAATTGCCACACGTGGTTCATTCTCACTCGCATGGCAGTGGTTTGGTTTTGAAAAGACTGATGTTGCTCAAAAGACGGCAGTCTGCAAACTATGTGGTAAATCGGTTGCCGTTAAAGACAGCTCGACAACTAACTTGTTACACCATTTGCGAACTAACCACCGCACAGAATACAAAGAATACGAAAAGCTTAAGGAGTCAACTGTCCAGCACAAGTCTAAAGTAACCAAGGTACAAGCATAAAAACACACTCAGCAAACTTTAGCGGACTCATTCTGCAAAAAATGCCTTACGACAAGAAAAGCAACAGATGGCATGACATAACAAATGCTGTCGCCAATTACATCACAAAAGATATGGTGCCAATTCAAGTGGTTGAGAGAGATGGTTTTAAACAACTTTTGAATACTTTAGACCCAAGGTACACACTGCCTGGCCGAAAATATTTCAGTCAAACAGCTCTGCCTAAGTTGTATGATTCATGTCACCAAACTCTGACACATAAACTGAAAAAGGTTTCATATTTTGCCACAACGGATTTATGGTCAAGCTGAACATCCGAGCCATACCGCTCCCTGACGGTGCATTTCATTGACGAAAACTGGCAACTGCAAAGCTTCTGTTTGCAAACATCCTACTTCCCACAAGATCACACTGGTGACATCATTGCACAATGTCTGAAAGATGTGCTGGCATCATGGTCACTGTGAGAAGACCGCATGGTTTGCATGACAACACAAAGCGGGGCTAACGTTGTCAGTGCAGTACGGATTAACAACTGGAAGAGTTTTGGGCATAGGCTTCATATTGCGATTGGTGAGTAATTTGGGGTTCCTCTACAAAATGCAGTTTAGGTTAAATTGATCTTATTTATTACTAGCAAAATACCCGCGCTTCGCAGCAGAGAAGTAGTGTGTTAAAGAGGTTATGTAAACATATATATACATATATCTACATATATGGGCGGCACGGTGGCGCAGTGGTAGCGCTGCTGCCTCACAGTTAGGAGACCCCGGTTCGCTTCCCTGGTCCTCCCTGCGTGGAGTTTGCATGTTCTCCCCGTGTCTGCGTGGGTTTCCTCCGGGCGCTCCAGTTTCCTCCCACAGTCCAAAGACATGCAGGTTAGGTGGATTGGTGATTCTAAATTGGCCCTAGTGTGTGCTTGGTGTGTGGGTGTGTTTGTGTGTGTCCTGCGGTGGGTTGGCTCCCTGCCCAGGATTGGTTCCATCCCTTGTGCCCTGTGTTGGCTCCAGCAGACCCCCGTGACCCTGTGTATGTATGTATATATACACACACACATATATATATACACACACACACATATATATATACACACACACACACATATATATACACACACACACACACACACACACACACACACACACACACACACACACACATATATATATATATATATATATACACATATACAGTGGAACCTCTAGATACGAGTTTAATTCGTTCCAGCACTGAGCTCATATAGCGAATTTCTCGTATCTAGAACAAACTTCCCCATTGAAAATAATGGAAATCCAGTTAATCCGTTCCGCACCCCAAATATATCAACATAAAAATCAATTTTCCTAACAAATAACAGTGATAAATTATATATACTGTAGTCTACCTTTAATAAATAACACTGGTAAATAATATAACTGATTATTAAAAGAATCAAAACAGGTGTCCAAAGTGCAGTAGAGCATTCAATAAATCTTTAAATAAATAATCCTTAAAACAGTTGTGAAGTGGAAGTTTAAAATACACAAGAATAACAATCCTTTAACACGAGGTTAAAACGTCAACAGGAAGCAGTCTTTAAAAAAACAGATGACAATCCCCAGTGCTTCTTCTCTGTTAGCGTCTCACCTGCTTCTCCCATGCGGGCTCTGCAACAGGCGAGACACTCTTAATGCAGCTGACCTTCTCTACACCGTACTGCTTCAGCTGTTTGGCTCGCCTGTTCAGCTCACTGTTCAGCTACACGCGAGCCTGCACTCACTCGCTCTCCCGCACCGACTTCCTACTGCTGCCGATTCCTGCTGCTTCCTGTCTCCTCCTGCAACCTCCATTCTCTCTCCTCTCTTTTCTTTTACTTCTTCTCCCCCTTAACCAGCTCGCGCTTCTCTATATATGCGGGGAGGACATGGCAGCTGCAGCCCATCAGCCACAGGAACAATCATGGATGTGGGCAGTTTACCACCTGTGCACTTAGGTGAGAAACGCAGACACCGCAGATCGCCCTGCGGCTCGCTACAGCTACCACGCCCCCTCGCTAAGCCGCAAGCTATATCCACAGCCTGGCTTATGGCTCGTTACGCGAGCCAATGCTCGTATTTAGATCTGAATTTTTCGCTCATACTTTCCTCGTATACAGAGGTGATCGTATCTCGAGGTTCCACTGTGTATGTATGTATGTATATATATATATATATATATATATATATATATATATATATATATATATATATAGTGAGTGTGTACGCCTGATGAGCCCAGAATGAGGGCGAAACACGTGTTGCGTACTCTTTGCATTTATTTGACAGTAAACTATTTCAACCATTCTATGATCTGCTCCTCACAAACTGAGGGCACCGTGGTGGATGTTAGCAGATTGCTGGCCAACCACAAGCGTTACCTGGTAGGTAACTACCCATACAATCAGATTGTGACACAGACTACGAATGCCATGAATGTAATTACCCCGATCTACATGCTGTCAAATAAACGAACCACACGCCGTGGCGCAACGTTAGGGGCATCGCCTCTGGCGCTGACGTCCGAGGTTCGATTCCCGAGAGGGAGTGCAGTGGAGTGTGTACGCCTGATGAGCCCAGAATGAGGGCGAAAGGGCGAAACACGTGTCGCGTACTCTTTGCATTTATTTGACAGTAAACTATTTCAAACACACACATATATATATATACACACACACATTATATATATATATATATATATATATATATATATATATATATATATATATATATATATATATACATATAGTGCGTCCTTTCTTCTGATGGCGTTGCGATGTTCCTGTACATCAAAATAGCACATAAACCCACCAACAATCTGCACATGGTCCTGTTTAATGCTAAAAACAAGAAATCGACAGCCGACACACGAAACGCAGTGAATTGTATTCCATGCAATTCTTGCTCAGCTGTATACATAGGACAAACATCAAAAAAAATCTCAACACGTGTACAGGAACATCGCAACGCCGTCACAAGAAAGGACGCACTATCTTTGATATATGCACATACTAAATCGACAGGACACACATTCAACTGGGACAACGTAAAAGTAAAATTTAAGGCCAGTACAAAAAGCGCCAGAGAGTTGGCCGAGTCTTGGCTATCAGATGAAAACGCCATCAACAGACACTTGGACATAAACCCAGCATATGCCAACTTAAGAAGGACATATGCACTTTAATTAAACGATACCCCCCCCCCCCCCCCCCTTGATCATACTGACTTAGTCACCGCCACCCACCCCCATACCCATACTGAATGTGTTGCTATATATTGCCTTTGATTCTTGTAAGTCTAAGCATTATCCTCTGATGAAGACCCCTGATAGGGGTTGAAAGCTCAGGAATAAAACTATTTGCAGTTGGAGATCCACGAAGGGAGAAAAAACGGATCACGTATCATAAAATAGTTTTGTTCCTGAGCTTTCAACCCCTATCAGGGGTCTTCATCAGAGGATAATGCTTAGACTTACAAGAATCAAAGGCAATATATAGCAACACATTCAGTATGGGGGGGGGGAATGGGGGGGTGGGTGGCGGTGACTAAGTCAGTATGATCAATTTGGGGGGTTGTATAGTTTAATCATTGTTTATATGTCCTTCTTAAGTTGGCATATGCAGGGTTTATGTCCAAGTGTCTGTTGATGGCGTTTTCATCTGATAGCCAAGACTCGGCCAACTCTCTGGCGCTTTTTGTACTGGCCTTAAATTTTACTTTTACGTTGTCCCAGTTGAATGTGTGTCCTGTCGATTTAGTATGTGCATATATCAAGGATAGTGCGTCCTTTCTTCTGACGGCGTTGCGATGTTCCTGTACACGTGTTGAGATTTTTTTTGACGTTTGTCCTATGTATACAGCTGAGCAAGAATTGCATGGAATACTATAAACTGCGTTTCGTGTTTCGGCTGTCGATTTCTTGTTTATATATACATATATATCCAAATCCCCGCGCTTCACAGCAGCGAAGTACTGCTTTCAAATTTTTATTAAGAAGAAAAGAAAACCTTTTTAAATTGAGGGAAAATATACCAATAACAACTTGTTAAGGATCTGTTTTTTTGTGAAGCTACCTTTACACAGCCTCTCCGCTGTTTTATAAACGAATGCCATATAAGGCCGTCCTTTCTCCTTGCTTAGCGGTTCTGTATTCTTTTATTGTTCGTTTATTACGATTGTAATAGTTATTGTGTAGGTATTTGAGACTCACTTTTCTGTTCAGGTACCCATTTCCTTTAAGTAGTCCTCGGATTCTCTGCTATTTTTTGTTCGTTGATTACGATTATAGTTATTCATTGATTCCCTTCTTTAGCTGAGTGCCTGCTCATATAAGGCACTCTGCTGTTTTTTTGTGAAGCAGCCTTTACACAGCTTTTCCGCTGTTTTATAAACGAACGCCATATAAGGTCTTCCTTTTTCGTTGCTTCGCCAACGGAAGCAGCCTTTTTATTTAATCCACGGGTTCTCCGCTGTTTTTTTGTTCGTTTATTACGATTGTTATAGTTCTGTTTGTATACCACGTTGTCAGTTCAGCACTCCAGTTGTAATATGATCAAGCCGTGCAAGCTTACTGTTGAGAATGCAACGTATAGTTGTACAGGAGAAAAGCAATCTTGCCTCAAAGTTCAGTCAGTTCACATGAGCCGCTCTCGTGTAATGTTGCGATGTCCACGGCTTAATTTAATGTTAGCTAAGACCCGGCACTTAAAAGTTTCTTGCTACAGCAATTTTAACTCCATTACAAAGTGATCCAAAGTCTCATTAATATACCTCGTGTCTTCACATTAAACTTGTATGTCGCGAATATGGTATTGCAAACGGTAGCGGGAGCGTTTCTATAAACTTAATTTAAACTTAACGGTTTACACCGTGCTTTGTTTCCTCAGTAGCTGCACTTATGAATATGCTTGTATGCGTCACTCGCTCGCTTCTTATTGTTTCACTGCCTTCTCAATTGTGTAATGAATGTTTTCTTCAGCGCTCTTTGGGGCTCTTCCTTGTTTTGTACGTACTTTGTTCACAGTCAGTTCACGTGATTACGTGGGTGGTGTGATGACGCGATACGCAAGTCCGCCTCCCACGACCATCGAGTTGCACTCTATTACAGTATATGGACAAAAAAGAGGTTCCAGTTATGACAATTACGCGTACAATTTCGAAATGAAACCTGCCTAACTTTTGTAAGTAAGCTGTAAGGAATGAGCCTGCCAAATTTCAGCCTTCCACCTACACGGGAAGTTGGAGAATTAGTGATGAGTGAGTCAGTCAATCAGTGAGTGAGTCAGTGAGGGCTTTGCCTTTAATTAGTATAGACAAGCAAAATACCCGCGCTTCGCAGCGGATAAGTAGTGTGTTAAAGAGGTTATGTAAACATATATATACAGTACATATCTACATATACATATATATATACATACATATACATATATATATACATATACAAATTTACACATCTACATATATATATATATATATATATATATATATATATATGTACATATATATACATATGCACACATTATATATATATATATATATATATATATATATATATATATATATATATATATATATATATATATAAATATAGACATACATATGTACATACATACATTGACATATATATATAGTAAAATACCCGCGCTTCGCAGCGGAGAAGTAGTGTGTTAAAGAGGTTATGTAAACATATATATACATATATATATATATATATATATATATATATATATATATATATACACATATCTACATATACATATATATATATACACATACATATATACATATATATATATATATATATATATATATATACATATATATATATATATATATATATATATATATATATACATATATATATATATATATATATATATACATATACACATATATACATACATATATACATATACATACATATATACATATACATATATATATATTATATATCCATCCATCCATTTTCCAACCCGCTGAATCCGAACACAGGGTCACGGGGGTCTGCTGGAGCCAATCCCAGCCAACACAGGGCACAAGGCAGGAAACAATCCTGGACAGGATGCCAACCCACAGCAGGACATATATATATATATATATATATATATATATATATATATATATATATATATATATGTATACACACAGTGATCCCTCGCTATATCGCGCTTCGCGGCTTCACTCTATCGCGGATTTTATATGTAAGCACATTTAAATATATATCGCGGATTTTACGCTGCTTCGCGGATTTCTGCGGACAATAGGTCTTTTAATTTCTGGTACATGCTTCCTCAGTTGGTTTGCCCAGTTGATTTCATACAAGGGACGCTATTGGCAGATGGCTGAGAAGCTACACAACTTACTTTTCTTTCTCTCTCTCTTGCGCTGACTATCTGTGATCCTGACGTAGGGGGTGTGAGCAGGGGGGCTGTTCGCACACCTAGACGATACGGACGCTCGTCTAAAAATGCTGAAAGATTATCTTCACGTTGCTACCTTCTGTGTGCAGCTTTTAAGTATGCTGCACGGTGCTTCGCATACTTAAAAGCTCAAAGGGCACGTATTGATTTTTGACTTTGTTTCTCTCTCTCTCTCCCTGCTCCTGACGGAGGGGGTGTGAGATGCAGCCTTCAACAGCTTTGTACCGGCGGTGCTTCGCATACTTAAGAGCCAAACAGCCCTATTGATTTGTTTGATTTACTCTCTGTTTCCTTTGAAGAGGAAGAAATGTTTGCATTCTTTTAATTGTGAGACAGAACTGTCATCTCTGTCTTGTCATGGAGCACAGTTTAAACTTTTGAAAAAGAGGCAAATGTTTGTTTGCAGTGTTTGAATAACGTTCCTGTCTCTCTACAACCTCCTGTGTTTCTGCGCAAATCTGTGACCCAAGCATGACAATATAAAAATAACCATATGGTTTCTACTTCGCGGATTTTCTTATTTCGCGGGGGGCTCTGGAACGCAACCCCCGCGATGGAGGAGGGATTACTGTATAAATACATATATATATATATATATATATATACACATATACATATATATACATACATACATATATATACATATATATATATATATATACACAGTATATACATATACACATCCACATATATATACATATATATATATATATATATACACATATCAACATATATATACATATACACACATACATAAACACACACATATACATCCATCCATCCTCTTCATATATACATATATACATACATACATAGTGCGTTGTAACACGGGCTGTGATTGTTACATGGGAGGGAGACGACAAATCACAGCTTCCCGCTTTCTAATCGGGCCTGTGATTGGTGCTTTGACGGATGCCCAGATCCCACAGTATCTCCCCTTAGGAGTGGTGTTAGGCAAGTGTAATTGAATAGCGGTGCTGCAAGTTTAGCTTTACACCTGTTTTTAAGGCTTATTGACTGAAAGGGGCTTTCATGAAAAAACTTAGGGCTTTGCTACAGGATACACCCTCCACAAGTTAAGGAAGTAAAAATAAAGGTATATATTTCTGTTTTATTTAAACCTTTTAAGTTTGTATGCG